>NC_135356.1:32326108-32626108 GCF_051622035.1 Arctopsyche grandis | reverse complement strand
ATAGTAAAACTCACGTGTGCAATTTAAAGAATTTTTCCATACCTAGCGGAATGCAACATGTAAATTTCAGCGAATTTTAAAACGGCGGTTTAGAGAATAATACGTCAAAAAGACTTTCGTGTTGAAACACGCAACATCAGAATTTCCGACCAAAATATTAACGATGATCTAGATCGTCTCTGTGTGCAGTAATAGAAATTGCATAGACGATGACGAAGTTTATGACGATTGTTACATTGAGCCGTCAAATATATTCGAACCAAGTATTGCGAGAAGATTAGTTGAGGCCGATTATACATATGTATACCGTCCCCATGTTCGGTATATAATCGACATCTTTCGATGAATGATTCAACGCGTTCTAGTTTGTGATTTGAAGGTTGTCTCTCGTGCCGTCGATTCGATTAGACATGTAAATGTGTCGACAAAAAAAATTACCTTGACTATTAATGATACATTATATCACAATCAAAGATGGAGTAATGGTGTCAATACACAATAAATAAAAAGTAATTAAAGTAATAAAGGTGGCCACCGCAACTCCATCACTTTGGGATTTAAATGCTACTCCCTACAATCCAGAGGCTAGCAAAAATAGCGACGTACTTTTAATACCCATGGGGCAAAACATTTAGAAAGGAGAGCTTCCCGACAAGAACAATGGCGGAACATATGTACATATGTAATTGCAGAGCGGAGCGTGACAACTGAACCATCGTAGAAAGTGCCAGGACTATACATAGATATATGTATATAGAATAGCATAAGTTATTCTATAATAAGTTCTTCTATATCTATGGCCAGGACGATACTTCTTACTAAAGACCTGTCAGAGAACCATATGAGGCATGGGTTGGAAAAGCTTCAGACCTAAATAGCAACCGGTGAAGAGGTTCCCCAAAGTGTCGTAATAACAGCTCGACAACGATACTCATTGCCAAATGATGCCATAGTTTACTGTAAGTTTAATCAGCTTTATAAGATCGAGCCAATAACGCCGAGTATGTGGGAGAACATTTTGAAAAATGTTCCGTAGTTGTGTGTCTGTGGCTTTTAAAATTTCCTGCTGCCGGTGAAGCAAATATTAAAATTGGCAGCCCAACAATTAGGACGTCCACAATGACGAATCATATTTTCCGCCAATGTACCAGCGAAAAAAGAACATGTGCGACGAGGGCATTTTTTGTAATGGACATACACACAACTACGCAGTATGGATGGTCTCTAGACTGGTACTCCTGCCGAGTCAAAAATTCCTTAAAAATGACAATGCGCGATAAGATACTGTCGAGAGGATAGAAAAAGTATTTCAAATGCCACAATTTGCAGATATTTTAGTCTTGCAAAGTATCATTTTCGAAAATCGCTGACAATGGCAATATGTGACGAGCAATCTAGGTAAAAAAGTATTCGGTTACAAGCGCGAATGAAAGGTGACAACCATATTAAGATATGTAGTACATTAAAAGTACCAAAGACCCAATGACACGTTTCAATATTACATACATTTATAATGAGCTGTTCGTAAGCGGTCCCAATGCTCACGTCTGAAAAGGTGGATGTGAAATAACCGATAACGCTCTTATTCAATGGATGAACAAATATCAAAATCACCCCATTGAAGATGAGACTGGCGAGCATCGTCAAACTAACGGTGCCAGAGATGAGGATAGTCCACTTTGGAAATTGAACCTACATACATATACATATATACCTACATGTGCACATGTGAATGATCACGTCAATGGCTTTTAATAATTTCGAATCCCACTATGTGAATTCACACATTAGATTTATTTATAGTAATAATAGACCAATATTTAAATATAATTGGTCGTATTGGCGTCTCACGACATACGAATCGATTTACTAATATGCAGGTAACTGTAAATTTCTTTGTACAAATTAATCACAAAAACTTTGAAAATAAAATAGACCACACGTGAATGGGTGCGGCGCCTCGCAGATGCCAAATGTTAAAAATGAGATACATTCATACTACAGTGAATTTCCCATAGAGTCTGGAAATGATGATGATGAAAAAGTTCCATTTGTGGCTCGGCAGTTTCCAGGAAGTGCTCCAAACGGTTATAAATTATAATAACAATTTTTCTTCCTAGACATTTTCTTCCTTCAAAGTCGTTTGACATTTACACAAAATAGGTAGGATGTTTGTTTTCAAAAAATCCCCAATTTAATAAAAATACATAAATCACGCTTGAGAGTACATAGGTGCGGCGCCTCGCAGATACCAAATTCTAAATTATAAAAGAAAAATCCAGCGAATCCACTGGAGAATCCGATGAAACGATGACGATGATGGACGTGTGTCGTTTCTTGACGTATGTACATACAGCGATGGTACAAACCTCATCACGAGCGACAATGCATCAGCAGTTCTGGATCGGCTGGCAGTACGGGTTAATTTTCAGGAAAAGACCGCCTTTTTTCCAGTCTCCGTCTGTTATCAGCAATGATCTGAAATAGAAACGTCAATCAAATGAGTACAAAGAAAAAGCCAAACTAAAACACATAGCAAAGTTTATCAATCTCTCGATTTTCGAAAATACCTGATGATATTTAGATATAACTTCAGCAAATTTTATCAGCAGTTCAGGATCGGCTAGAAGCACACAGCTTCATTTTCAGGAAAATACCCCATTTTTTCCAGTCTCCGTTTTTTTATCAGCAAACGATCTGAAATAGAAACATCAATCAAATGAGTTCAAAGAAAAAGCCAAACTAAAACACATTGTAGATAAGTTTAACAATCTCTGGATTTTCGAAGATACCTGAGCAGCTGTTCTGGATCGGCTGCAAGTAAAGCTTCATTTTCAGGAAATGACCGCGTTCTTTCGAGACTCGGTTTGGTATCAGCAACGATCTGAAATAGAAACGTCAATCAAATGAGTACAAAGCCAAAGTCAAACTAAAACACATATATAAGTTTAACAATCTTTGGACTTTCGAAGATACCTGATGATATTTGGATACAACTTCAGCAAATTTTATCAGCAGTTCAGAATCGGCGGGAAGTACAGCTTCAGTTTCAGGAAATGACCGCGTTCTTTCGAGACTCTGTTTGGTATCAGCAAAAATACTATAATTTTTGACTAGGGTAACCAGCCTTTTTATACAACAGACTTTTTAAAGAGAAAAAATCTAAAATTATATCCTATGTTATAAATTATCGCTAAATTTAAAATAAAATAGATTTTTTGCCTAGGGTATCCAGCCTTTTTATACAATAAAATTATTTTTTTTGTGAAAAAAATTCCCATCATCTTTATGATATAAATTATTGAAAAATATAAAATCAAATAATTTTTTTGACTCGTGTTACCAGTCTTTTTATACAATATTTTTTTTAAAGTGAGATAACATCTTAAATATTCCCATCATCTTTATGATATAAATGATTGCGAAATTTAAAACTTTTGTTGTATAAACAGATTGGTGGCCCTAGTCAAAAAATTATCATATTTTTAATTTTGCAATAATTTATGACATAAAGAAGGAAATAATTTTTGATTATTTCTCTTAAAAAATTTTTTTGTATGAAAAGTCTGGTTAAATCTAGTCCAAAAAATTATTTTATTTTAAATTTTGTCATCATAGCATAAAAACGATGAGATTATTTTTAAATTTCATTTCTAACTTGAAAAAAATTTGTATATAAAAAAGGTTGGCTACCCTAATAAAATTTCATCTAATTTTGTCGCATAAAAAAAGTTTGTTTACCCTAGTCCAAAAATTTATTTGATTTTAAATTTAATTATTTATAGCTTAAAGACGATGGAATATTGCTTAGATTTATTTTCTCACTTCGAAAATATTACTGGATATGGAAAATTCGAAAATATCGGGTGTAGATATCGGTAGTGTGAACGTAGCCAATAAAGATTTATTTTAATAAAGCTACATACAATAATAGCCCCCTTTACACAGTCGTTCTATCGCGCGTGAAACAGCTAATCGTGCGCGTGTAAAGATCTTGGACCGGGAAGGGATAAACTCAGCAGTCCTGCGCGCAATCGTGTGGCTTGACGTTGTCATTACACAGACAATTCTTTCGGGCGCGCTTTTGTTACAAGATGGCGGACTTACGCACGTGGAGTAAAGAATTGATTGTGGAATTGCTTTTAATGTACCAGTCTTTTCCGTGCCACTGGAAAATTAACTCGGAGGAATATAAAAACAAAAATCTGAAAGAGGAAGCTTATAAAAATATATTTTTATACTTTTTGATCAAATCAACACCAACGAACATCATAACTTGAGTCATGATATTTCTTCTATCCATTTTTCACCGCAACATTACTATAAAACTGCGTTACTTCAGTAAAACTGTGCGTATCGCACACACTCGTTTCGCGCGGTCTATCACGCACGATTAGCCTTTACACGTTCGCTCTTTCCGTTTTAACAAAAAGTGGTAGGAGTAATCGCGCGCGAAAGAACGTTAGTGTTCACAACTGCGAAAACAGTATCGCGCACAGGCTTACCCGCACGCAATCCTGTACGCTCCTGAGAACGCGCGATAGAACGACTGTGAAAAGTGGGCTATTTAGGGGCAGCTCAGAGCTCAGCGACGTGCACTAAAATTGCGATTCTCCATTAGCACGAAATGTAAAATGCGATTCTGCCACTAGCCTGATCACTGATGCGCGGATCGCGTGGTAATATTGATAGAGAGAGAGAGAGAGAAACGGAAAGGAAACGACGCCACAGTCGAGGGGGATGACGAGACGCGATTCCAAGGTCGCGGTGGCTGTGATTGTTTGGTGGCAAATGTGCAATCAATCGACGAGCACTTGTGCAATCGATCGACGAAAGCAATCAATCCACGGCAAACGCGACCAACCGATTGAAACGCGGCAACATTGGCTACGTCCACACTACCGATATTTTCCATAACCAGTTCCTAAATAGCAACCACAGGTTGCAATATAGGAACTGGATATGGAAAATTCGAAAATGTCGGGTGTAGATATCGGTAGTGTGAACGTAGCCAATAAAGCTACAATAATAGCGTTGGGGGAGGGGAGGGGCAGCTCAGGGCTCAGCGTTGTGCACTCACCGCGATGGCCGTACCACTTCTGCCGGAAAATGGCGGCGAACATTGCGATCTGCATTAGCACAAAATGTAAAATGCGATTGTGGTAATATTGATAGAGAGAGAGAAACGGAAAGGAAACGACGCCACAGTCGAGGGGGATGACGAGACGCGATTCCAAGGTCGCGGTGGCTGTGATTATTTGGTCGCAGACGCCTCGGCCAGCACTTGTGCAATCGATCGACGAAAGCAATCAACCCCACCCCACGGCAAACGCGACCAACGATCGAAAGGGCAACAATAAAGCTACAATAATAGCGTACCTGCGGGGGGTTGGGGGTGGTGGTGGGGGGGGGGCGGGTAGCGGCAGCTCAGAGCTCAGCGACGCGCACCCGCCGCGATGGCCGCTGCACTTCTGCCGGAAAATGGCGGCGAACATTGCGGTCCGCATTGGCACGAACTCAGAGCTGAGAGCCCAGCGACGTGCACTCACCGCGATGGGCGCACCACTTCTGCCGACTGCGAGCAGCGTTTCCGATGTAATGGCTGGGAGTGGGGGTTCACCCACGGCGATAGCGATTGGTCGAATATGCGAACGACGCAGCTCATTTCGACGCACACGCCAACACCACTAATCGACATGCCCGTACACTAGGGCTGCCATACGTCCGCGTTGACAGGGACATGTCCCAGTAGGCTTGGGCATAGTAGTTCGCAAATCAGATCTCTCAGTTTAGTTCGCCGCTCCTAAACGAACTAGTTCGCTCTTCTAGTTCGTCAGCTCCCAGCTCGAATCAGTGAAAGGCAGATCGTTCGCTCGTTCGTTCGCTCGCAGATCGTTCACTCGCAGATTGTTCGCTCGTTTTGGCTCGATGAAAGAATAACACATGACGCAAAAAAGAAAACAAAAATAATCAAATTTTTTATATTTTTTTAGAAATAATCAACAATTATATTACTATTAGGTACTGGTTAGTTCTTGTAAAAAATATCACTTACACTTATAAAGTTGTTACCTAACAATTAAACATAATGACTTGTTTGAGTGAGATCGTATGTATAAAAAAAAATAAAATGGAAAAATAATATTACATATTACTGTGTAAAAATATCAATTTGGACACTTTTTTCGATGACAATAGTGTTCTACGTTCATTAAGGACTTGACCCGTCGCTGAAAAAACGCGTTCGCAGGGCACAGATGTTGCTACGGCACAAAATCTTTTCAAAACATACGCGTAAACGTGAGGGTATAGCTCGTGCAGCGAAAGCTGGCACGTACCAATACAAACACGTATATTGTATCCGTGAAGATATGAATAAGATTTTTTGTATCTGTTTTCTAGGACAATCAGTTGGTCCCTTTCATACGCACCCACTTTCCGAGCATGACAGAAACAACAATTATTTTTTGTATTGCTCGGTGATTTTTGCTCAGTGATCAAGTGTGCACTACAGGGTGATTTTTTCCAGTTTCACTGGTCAGTCACCGATCAACCCCCACAAACTGACGTAACGCGTTCTTATATTGTTTGCTAATTGGTTAATTGGAGTTAGTTCATTAGAATTAGTGGATATATGATAATAAAATGCTTTGTAATAAAATTGGATCTGGGAAAACACTAACGGGACAATCTCGCGAAATTGTGTATAATGTTTTCAACTATTTCATGCATCGTATAGTGAATCAGAGCAGAGTCAATCACTATTGATACATTCAGAGACGTTTGGAGACATGTGAAAAAACATGAAGAAAAATTTATTGAACTGGAACCAAAACTCGATAATTTAACGGACAATTTCACTGATATTATAAAAGTAGAATATTCTGATAGCAAATATATGGATTCTTCAAGTGATGGAGAATTAAGTGGCGTAGAAGAATTATGATACGACATTGTATAGAAACAGAAGACTATCCAAAACGAGCAAAGAAGTAACTAATTAAAGAAAATCAGAAAAGGTTAGTAAAACTAGAAGTACGTTTAGTAGTAGAGTAGTAAAAGTAAAGTCTTATAATAGAAAAGTTTGAAATTGAAATTCAAAAATAAGATTATAAAATGAACAATGTATTTATTTAGATTAGAAACACTTCCAGTTCGGGTAGACTTTCTGGGTGTAAATGTACTGCGGCATTATCCAAAGATCGCCGCAATATTTTTTTTGTAAGTTTATTTTATTATTATTTATGACAAGTTCTGACTTAGCTACAAAATTCTGAAGCCGACAAACAATTCTATGCAAAATAATGAAAAAATATTTTGATGGTCTAGGCACCCAACAGTAAACAAATTTGAAGTGAGCAAATAAACAACAAAGTGTAGCGCTTTCTTTGCGAATTTTTTTATTATCTTTGTAACGGTCGGGACTTAATACTAGCCGACAAAGAAGAATGTCTATACATAATAATGAAAAGGACTGCATTATTATCAAAATTCGAACACTTTTAAAATCACTTATTTCCTGTTTAATATAATTTATATCCTATATTTTTTTCTCATTTTTAAATTCGTATTAATTTTTGCATACGTACGTTTGTTTTACTTATAATTTAAAAAAATGCTATTTATCATTTTATTCGTACGTATTCAAATATTAAATAAATATGCCACCCAAATTATATCATAGATCTTAAAAACATTACAGGATCGGTTGAAATAAAATATATAAATAACAGCCTGTATATGAAAAATGCATTTGTATGAGTACTGTGCACGCGCATTCTGTAGCTAATATACCTATATATCAAATGACGTTCATGCCACCATTGAAGCGATTTAGATACTCTTTACGATTTAGATACTCTTCATTTAGGTATTTATCTAATTCGCGAATGCCAGCAGCAAGCTGGTTATCTGGCCTAGTAATTTTTTGTATTTCTTGGTCGTATTCATCCCATATGCAGCTATTTTTATTACTAGGTATAGATGTTGATGCGTCGCTGGAAGTAGGAACAGCCTCTGGAGTACCCCCTTGAACTAATTGTACTTGGCCGATTTTATTTCTAAGGGCTTGTACTACCATTTCACAGGCTCTTTGATTTTTGAATCCCCTCGTCTTAAATCGAGGATCCAAAATCGTACACTCTGCGTATAACATATTCTTCTCTATATCTTTTAAACGATCTTCCATGCCTTTCTTTAGCAGAGACTGCACATCAACTATTTTTGTATTGTAAGAAACATGTTTTTGTAAAAAAATTTTTAGTAAATTACACAAAATTATTATTTTAGATAAAGTGACGTTTTTCTCGGCACTTATTTCTACGGTAATCTCGTAGAATGGACTGAGTAACGGTAAAACTTCCTCTATGACTTCCCAGTCCCCTTCATTTAAAGTTAAATCAGGGCGTAGAAGTGCAACGGTAGCAATCACTGCATCCTTTACCTGTACTATTCGCTTGAGCATGTCAAAAGTGGAATTCCAGCAGGTTTGTACATCCTGCTTGAGCTTAAGAACAGGCAAATTCATTTGCTGCTGCGTAGCAGTCAATTTATGTTTTCCTTGTGTGCTACGAATAAAAAACTCGACAATATTTTTAACTCTTCCCAAAACGTCACATATCTTTTTCGTAGCTTCTTGTACAACAAGATTTAGAGAGTGAGCGAAACATGAGATGGACCGCCAATCACCAAGTCTAACAGCAGATAAGATATTTGCTGCATTATCGCTAACAATGGCAGCAACTGTGTGTGAAATGTTCCACTCCGCCATAACAACTTTCATAAAGTCGCACAAGTTTTGACTAGTATGTCGCTCTTTATAATTGATACAACCAAGTAATACTGAGTGAAGTTTAGTCTCTTCATTTATAAAATGAGCTACAATAGCTATATAGCTGTCGTTATTTCTAGACGTCCAACCATCAGTACTAAGAGACAACGCTGGTGCTGCTTGTACCTTTATTTTTGCTTCAGCCATGACGTCATTGTGAATTCTTGACATTAAATTTTCCGATAACGTTTTTCTTGATGGTAGTTTATAGCCTGGGCATTGAGAAACTAATTCAATAAGTTTACGAAATTCTGTTTCTTCTACGATTCTTAAGGCGTGATGCCCTTTAGCTACCATCTTGACAAGTTGTTTATCAATTTGCTCAATCTTTGGAACTGGCGGTGGTCTACGAATGTATTGGGTCATCGATTGTTGGGAGTCTACTATATTTGATGATGCTGAAATTATATTCTCCGATTCGCATGTGCTTTGACTTGATTGAAGTGAGTTTAAACTAGGTAATATCGGTGTTTGTCTTTCAGCAGTTAATGGGATCAAAAGGTGTTTTGTTTTCATATGTCGGGTTAAATTACCATTCGATCCGCCCGCAATACTTATTATTGTTGAACAATGGTTACATTTCGCTTTTTTATTATCAATGTCTTCTGTAAAATGAGTCCACAAGGGGCTATGTTTTCTTTTTGATGACATCGTAACAAATACCCTATAACAAAACACATTAACCCTATACGTAAACTATTTTTAAAGTATATTAAAGAAATTAATTAATTGTTAATAGTAATTGTTATTATACATTAGAAGCATAAGCTACTTGATAACGACAGTGTCTTATTATTTTAAAATTTATTTAACGTTCGGTTAACGTCACTCTCGTTCATTCGGTCACAAACTAATGAAATTCTTGTGTAGTTCGCGAACGAACTGTCTTGTGTAGTTCGCGAACGAACTAGATCGTAAGAGTGAACAAGACGCGCATGTGCAGTGAGCGAGCGGCAGTATTAGTGTAGTGCCGTCCCACTCTCACTCATTCGGTCACGAACTAGTGAACTATGGAACTATGGAACGAGGAGTGAGGGAACTAGTTCGACTAGTTCACCTGTGGGAGCGCTCTTACGACCTAGTTCGTTCGCGAACTACACAAGCCTATGTCCCAGTTTCG
This sequence comes from Arctopsyche grandis, assembly GCF_051622035.1. NCBI lineage: Eukaryota > Metazoa > Arthropoda > Insecta > Trichoptera > Hydropsychidae > Arctopsyche > Arctopsyche grandis. The sequence continues at coordinate 32,616,158 of NC_135356.1, read as the reverse complement.
AGGTCTGTGTCCCGGTGTCCCAGTCCGAGAGTCATTTGTCCCCGTCAATTTCAAAATTTAGACATTTAAAAAAATTATTCAATTATTTTTTAATATCTATCGAACAAGACCTTTTGAACCAAGAAATCTCAGGATGCACTCTCTATACTGTGGTCCTAAAAGGAAAGACGTTTAAACGTCAAAAATTGTACCCACTTAATATCTAATATAATTGTTGTGTTCGTTGTCGCGTTCGGTCGTGTCGCCAAAGTGTGTTTTTGCTACTTCTTCATTGTTAATAAATAAAATATAAAATGGCCAAGTACGTGCAAAGTGTCTCCAAAATATTAGAGAGTATGGTCCAAGTCCTCATGGACCCTGTCAATAGATTTAGCAAGGACCAAATGGCCAAATTGATGCCTTTCACCTCTGATATCTCGCAAACTGTAGGCGAAATGTCCTGTAATATTGCAATGCTGGAAGGAGAGCTGTCAGCTACCAAAATGTATATGTCTAAAGATACACCCACCACGATTGAATCGACATTGGAACTTGTTAGTGAAATGGAAGAAAGAAAAAATAGAAAAAACAATGTTATCATATTTGACATTACTGAAACAGGTAATAATGACGACAATAATGTAATCGCAAATTTATTGTCAAAAGCCGAGCTACCTAACCACAAATTCACCGCTCATAGAATCGGATTAAAACAAGGTACGAAGCCAAGGCCCCTAAAAGTTAAACTCGATGTACAGCAAACAGCAATATCATTACTTAGAAAAGGACCCAAACTAGGAATTAAAATAAAAAACGACCTAACGTACATGCAAAGACTACATATAAACAATTTGTGGAACGAAATGAATACCAGAAAAGACAAAGGTGAAAGTGACTTAATAATAAAATATTTTAACGGAGTGCCTAAAATAATAAATAAAAATAGTACAAAAAACTAACAATATATTACCAAAATGTCAGAAGCATTATATCTAAAATACAATTCCTTAAAAATGCTATAGCTGCTTCCGCATATGACATCATATTATTAACAGAAACGTGGCTACACAACCTTATAAATGATTCCGAACTAAACTTTCATACATACAATATGTATAGATATGATAGAAACATAAACACCAGTACGAAGACTCGAGGCGGTGGCGTGGCAATTCTTATTAAAAAAGTTCATTCATCATCTGTCATCATCAACACAAACAATTCCATCGAACAAATATTTATATCAACCAAAATTTTCAATGTAAAGTGCATATTCGGTTGTGTTTACATCCCTCCATCCTCTGACATTAGTGTATATAATAATTTTATAAATAATATTGAAACAATCAGATTAAAATATCCTGATTCAAAATTCTTAATAACTGGTGATTTTAATCTACCAAATTTGGACTGGCAAAACCTTGAAATGAATGAAAATTCTCCAATTCATCAAGAAATTATAAATTTATCTTTAAATTTAGGTCTTAAACAATTTAATACTATTTCCAACTTGAATGATCGTGTCTTAGATTTAGTTTTTTCCAATTTCAAAAACACTAACGTTATGAAATCTCATGATGTTCTATCTCCAGTGGATGGCCATCATCCACCCCTAGATATTATTATTACTTTAAATAAATCTACTAATCTACCTTTAATTCAGCAAAATATTTTTGATTTTCACAGAGCCGATTATAACGAAATCATGAACCAATTAAATGTCACTAATTGGTCGTTCTTAAACGATAACATTAACTTTGAATCAAAAGTCATTATGCTGAATGAATTATTAATCTCTTGTATATACAACCATGTTCCTCAATATAAAAATAAGTTGCATTTTTTTCCAAAATGGTTTAGTCCCGAATTAAAAAACCTAATACATAAAAAAAAAAGTGTGCACAAATTATTCAAAATTTATAACTCTACACACATATATATTGAATTCAAAAAACTAAGAGCTTTGTGTAAACTACATATATCCAAATGTTTTAAACTTTATATTAAAAAAACAGAATCATTCATTGATTCAAATTCCAAATATTTTTGGTCATTTACTAAAGAATTAAACAGCAATAAAACATATATACCAGAAAACATTCAATTTAACGGTAAATTTGTTGACAATACTAATGATTCAGTCAATCTTTTTGCTGATTTTTTCAAATCGATCTATGTCAAAAACAACAACAATAATTCTAATTATAGCATTGTAAATAATAATGTCCTGATTTCACCTTTACATTCTATAAATATATCTATTCAAAAATTGATTAACAAAATAAATGCCTTAGATATATCTAAATCTGCGGGTCCTGACAACATACCCCCAATTTTTATCAAGAATTGTGCCAATGTATTAACTTATCCTCTTTTTAATCTCTTTAATCAATCTATTTCCACTGGTATATTTCCCAATTCTTGGAAGTCTGGCTATTTAATGCCTCTCCATAAAAATGGGGATAAACATAATGTAATGAACTATAGAGCCATCTGTCAACTATCAACTATTCCAAAACTTTTTGATAGTTTAGTATTAGACGAATTTATTCCTTTCATTAATAACATTATTATTCCACAACAACATGGTTTTACTTCTGGTAGATCTACCTTATCCAATTTATTATTATATGAAAATTTTATTTCTAGTGCCTTATCTGTTAAATTGCAAGTTGACTCAATTTACACTGATTTCAGTAAAGCATTTGACAAAGTTGATATTGAGATTTTATTATATAAACTAAACAGTATCGGAATCAGCGGTGTATTACTAAACTGGTTTCGGAGCTATTTGTCCAATAGATCATTATTAGTTAAAATCGGCCATTCTAAATCTTACTCCTTTAATCCAACTAGTGGCGTTCCCCAAGGATCTCACATGGGACCAGTCCTATTCAATATTTTTATAAATGATATTATAAATATATTTAATGATGTTAAAGTGCTCTTATTTGCAGACGATTTAAAAATATTTAAATGCATAAAAGACACTAACGATTGTGCTACTTTACAAACTAATTTAAACTCATTAAACGATTGGTGTTCTTTTAATAAATTATATTTAAACATTAAGAAGTGTTCTGTTGTCAGGTTCAGTAGGTCAAATAACAAAATTATTTATAATTATCATATAAATAATGAATCATTACCATCATCATCGCTAATTAAAGATCTAGGAGTTATTTTTGACGACAAATTAACTTTTAATTCTCATATAAATTTTATCACAAAAAATGCCATCAAAACACTTGGTTTCTTAATAAGAAATAGTACTCACTTCAAAAATGTAAATACGATTAAAATTTTATACACCACTCTGGTTAGAAACCAATTAGAGTACAATTCTATCATTTGGTCTCCTTATTTAATGAAACAAATTAACATAATAGAGTCAGTGCAAATAAAGTTCATTAGATTCATTAAATTTAAATTTTTTAAAAGTCATAATCATTATGTCAGTAACGTTATTATTTATAGGAAACTTAATTTGCTAAAATTATATGACAGAAGGAAAATTAACGATATTTCAGTTCTGTGTGGTCTTCTTAATGGCACTATTAAATGCTCTGACTTGGTGAGTTTAGTGTGCTTCCATGTGCCGGGTAGATCAATTAGATGTAACCATCTTTTTGATATGCCCAGGTTTACCACTAATTACTCATTGAACTCAGCTATGTTGAGACTGCACAGAGTTGGAAACGAATTGTCCATGGTCGATTTATTCATTGTTAGTAAATATAACATGAAATCTATTTTATTTAAATATTTTTTTAATATAATGTAATTTATTTTGTAGTATATGAATGTATGTGTATTTTTCTTTTATATTTCATTTTAATTTTTTTTTTTCTTTTTCTATCTCTATTTCCAACATGTAAAATGGTCAATTTTTTCTTGACCGTAAAATAAAAATAAATAAATAAATAAATATGGATACGCGCGCGCATATTGGCAACACTGACAACGAGAGCGGCGGATGCCCACTGCCGGCCACTGCCCAATTTCGCCAGCTGGCAACACCGACAATGACACTGACAAGTACGAAGCGCGCGCAGTTCGTTTACTGTCTGCTGATAATATCCGTTTGTTCTGTTTGTTTCTGATCGAAGAGGACTGATATTTTGATGTAAGTTTTTCAATACATAGATATATATATATAATAATTTTCAATAATAGTAAATATCTAGGTAATCAAGCAACCCAGGCATACAATAAACTGAAATAACACATGGACATTACGACGACACAAGTAGAAGCATTTGAAAAAGATGTAGAGAATTTTTACAACGTTGGAATTAATTATTTGGCAAAGTGGTCAGTTCCACTGGCGAAATATGATGTTTTTTCATGGATGCTTCTCCATGAAGTACCCGAATGGGAACATGTTGAAAAAACTATTGCTTATTTAAGTGAAATGGGAATATTGTTCACGGATTCAATCTATGAGGAAGTAAAGTATATGAAGTCATTTATCGAAAATAAAAAAGCCGAAGAATGGAAAACGAAAGATGTGCATGATAAATGGTTATACTATTTCAAAAAAACTGAAGAGACAGAAAGAAAAGCTAATCTACTGAAAATGTGCCAATACTTGTTCGCCATCCCACCGCACAATGCACATGTTGAACGTGTGTTGTCATTAATTAAAAATCAATGGACAGATGAGCGCAATTCGCTTTCTATTGACACAGTAAAAAGCATAATTCAATGTACTTTAAATTATAAAATGTCATGCATTGAATTCTATAATGATATTAAAGGGGAAAAAGAGTTACTTCAAAAAACGAAAACATCGGAAAAATATGATTGGGCAAAGAAGAGCGATGATAATGAAGTCACGGAAATCAGAGAAGAGTGAAGGCGATAGAAGAATAGGCTACAGTACATGAAATACAATGTTAATGTAAGGTTTCATTTAGTTAAATTTATTTGAATCGTCCAATTATCTATATTTATTTATTTTAGATTTGGTACAGACGCTTCCACAAAAAAAACCTATTATCAATCTTTAAATTTTTCTTTCAATTCAATTTTTGTTTAGTTCCAATTACTTGTTGAAATGTTGTATATTTTTTTTATAATACAGCTATGAATATCGATAAAAATGTTTTGTTTTGTTTGTTTTTTTTTTTTTTTTTTAGGGGGCTGTCCCCGTTGGTGCTCCGACACTTATGGCAGCCCTACCGTACACGAAACATACCTAGCCGTTGGTACATACCTACATACATACATATGCATGTATGTCTCAAATGGCCTTTTACATGTACGAAAACGCAAAAATACCTGTTCTGTACGTATCATATTATATATGTATGTAGATATTTACTGTGCATAATCAACACATCGCAATCAAATAAAATAATCGGTGTTGTTTCATTCAAAATAAGCACTACGGTGTTGCAATACGGTCTATTTGAATTTACTGATTATGTACAGCGCAAGGGACTTCATACAACTGAAGAAGAGAAAGGGACATGCACCCACCCCATTGCGATGTTGATGTTGGAGACATTAAACATTCCTGTACAATAGATATGCTAGATACAATATTCAATATTTTCATATTACATTTTACTCGGCGAAACGACTTTTACTCAGCAACGAGTTTCCAGACAGTGTACGTACCCAAACAGCGGTGGTTAGTCTTTTTACGTGCGCGTGCAAAGTTCCAAATATTCATTTACTTGAGCGAAAAATACGCAATTTTTTTTTAAATAAAAACTAAATATTATCTATGCTCAGTTATTTTGGGACTATCTGTTACTCTCCAATTGTGACCATAATAACATGATGTTTATTTTGGGATAGCATTTTTCGAATATAGTTACTAAATTCAATTATTTCAAACCATCATAATTACCAAATCGAACTAAATGATGAGTTTTACACTTCTTGTATTATTTATGACAGCAGTTTTGTATAATAAATGAAAGGTTAAGGTAAACCGTCGTGGATCAAATCGGAATCCGGTTTCCTGGAACGCGATTTAAATATTGAATAGTGTTTCATAGAAGCAATCGCAATTTTATTTTATTAACATACAAATTAAATTTAACATTGAAAACCTCTGTCAACTGCACCTATTGACATAAAAGACGAATAGGATAAGACTACAAAAATGAACTACGCCCAAATGTTGCTCGCGTGGGGAACACCGCTGTGCGTAGATTCAAACAACCTCTGTTTTGTCTCAAGGGCAAGAACATTTGACACGTGTACAGGTAATAGTACGCATTTATGCATGTGTGAACCAGCGTTTCTCGAGCCAGCCGCCTCCGTCTGCCATGTACACACGTATGTACATACCAGTGGCGTGCCGTGACTTTTAAATCAAGGGAACAAGAAAAATAAAAATTATAAAATACATTTTTAATTACAAGTAGGTACAAAATTATATTATATATTATGAAATTTCACAATGATTTTTCAAATTTGTTTCATTTGTATACGAAAGCAATTTTTCTATCGCTTTTTTGTACAAATTTTTGAACTACCATATCATATATTTTTTTTATTGATATCATTGAAAGCATCTAAAGTTTTTTTTCACCCTGAGCATTGCGAATCAACGTTTTTGTGCGCTTTAAAGATGGAAAAGTGCGTTAAACTGTTGACGTACTAGCTAACAAACGCCTCTTGTCGAGCTAACAAACGTCAATCAGCCATTTCATAATATATCTGTTCGAATCAACTTCGGCGATTTGTTTTATAATATCTATTCTGAGCTGATTGTTTGATTGAATGTCAATTCTAAATTTTCCAACAATTTTCAATTTGGTCATTGAAAACAAATGAAATTTAGTTTTTTTGTGACATATTTTCGTTTTAAAAAAATTGTTGATATCGCAAAAATCAGTGCTATTCTACACACCATTATCTGTTTCAAACAGAATGCAAGACCAACCAAGAAGTTTCTTCTCGATTTACATACAGTCAGCAATTTAGTTGAATTATAATAATAATGGGTGAGTAAGGTGACAAATATAATTTTTTGTTTTCGTGCTAATAGAAATGTTCGGGGTAAGTCCTTATCTTGAAAACTTAATCTTTCGAATGATTTTTCTAGCAATCGGTCGATAATGCAACATTCTGTGCATTATCGTTCTGTGACTTTGAGCCCGCTCCACCGTGAGCGTACATACATATGTACATATGTTTCGCCAAGCTGTTCCATTTCTGTGTGTAAATAAACGTTATTTAAACTCAATATTTTTCCAGAATAATACGTGATGATTATTAATGATACTAAACTGACTTAGTTTTCCGTTAATCGAGTAAACGAAACGAGTTAATCGGAATATGATTTGTGTTAGACGCAACGCCTGTGCATTGCGACTGCCTGTATCGTTTACCGTGTAGGCATGGGAAGCGAATCCAGGAAACCAGGAATATCGTCTGACTAATACATGCATGCGCACACAGTCGTATAAACCGGTTTCCGAACTTCGCTAACTTCCCGAACAACGTCATTCGCCAATTGTATTTACATATACATACATATCACTTTTTTTACTCATTAATATACATCAATTTTTATAATTATTACCAAAAATTTAAGGGAACAGCCTGTTCCCTCTGTTCCAATGACGGCACGCCACTGGTACATACATATGTAGTTATAATAATGAATATTTATCTACACGACTTATCTCGTGGGCCTAGAACCCTTTTTGTCATCGCATACACATTTGAATAGTTGCGGAACTAAAAACCGGCAATGCTAGATTGAAATAGTTCAATAGAATACCAAAAATAGTTCAATAGAGTACCCCAATTAATTGTACCCACATATGCACTCGCGAGTAGTTGTGATGTCTGATAAAAGCTCGATCGTATGATGAACGATGAATTTGTCTCGAAAAACTGGTCTTACGACCGCTCCCCACTCTTCTCCTCCCTCGAGAGAGAGGCTGGCGGTTTTTTTTTTCCGTGCGCTCGTTCAGGCGCACGTGCTGTTGTTGTTGTCCGGAGAATTGTCGTTCAGGAATCCTGAACGATTGTTCCATCCTGAATCAGGATTCTAAAAATAACAGAATAAAGATAGCCATAAATTCTCAAAAAAAAAAAACGAGGAATCGTAAAAGCAAATTTACTGTTGATGACTTTGACCAATCTGTTATGAGAAAATGTATATATAATTTCCATATAACACAAAAACTATTACAAACTATGAAGAAAATTTATCCAGTTATTAAGGATTACATTGGTTTTACTGGTGTTTGGAATATTTACATTGAAGGTATAATTATACGAACCTTCATGTAATTAGAGGTTGTGATTTCTCGACTTTTTTTGATTCTCGAGATTCGAGAATCTCATTTTCTCGGAATATCTGAATCTCGAGATTTGAGAATCTCATTTTGTCGAAATATTTGAATCTCGAGAGCTCGAGATTTTCTCTTTTGTTTCTCAAGATTCTCGAGAATTCTCGAATATAATTTTTTTTTTAATATAGTGAATTGATTTTTTTAGCATATTTATTACAATTATTTACCCCCTCCTCCCCCTTGTCAGCAAAAGTAAGCAAAGCTCTTACCCCCCCCCCCCCTCCCATGCTTACGTAAATATTGGTACCTATATGCATTTTTCTTTTAATGTATTTTGTTTTTTTTTGGTTGTCAATCGTACCGAAACGAAACAATAGATTGACGGAAGAAATTTTGACAAGTGAGTAGAGCGCGGTAATTCCCCCACTCGCTTCTAAGCGAGTACCTAAACGTATTCATTATTTGTGGGAATCCCCGAATATGTGTTTGGTTTTCAAGCATAGACAATGTGTGGGTTGCCAATGTGTAAAAAAAAATAACTACTGCTGACGTAATCACCATCTCGACCCCCCCACCCCCCATGTCATCAAAAATAAGCAAAGCAAAGACCCCCCCGCCCCCCGCTTTATTAAAGACATGATACAATCGAACGGCGTTTCCCAACCTGTGGTACGCATACCACTTGGTAGTACGCGGTTGATGGTTGGTGGTACGCGAAAAAAAATCAGTAATGGCGGACATGCAGGAATGAATGATTTACAATCATAAAAATAGAAATATTTTTTATATCTAATATCTATGTATATAATTTCGAAAGAGTCTTTGTAAGTTTGTATCTTTGTTTGGGAACATCGAAAACAAAATAAAATTTCCATGACGACAATTCAATTGGTTGAATATTATATTTTTTTCGATTAAAATGAATGAATATTTACTATTAGATTCGCCATTTTTAAGCTGTTTATATTACAAATACTGAGCGAAGCCGGGTAAAACAACTAGTAATTAATAAACATTATCTTAATTAGTCATCATTGACGTCAATATGTACGTACAGTCGATGATCGAAAAGCTGGCAATTGATACGTTTTCCTCTGATCTGGCATGGATTTTGGAGTGCATTTTTTAATTTACCTCGTTCACGCTCCAATAAATAAATAACTTGAATTTGACAATTGAGATCCAGAATGTTCCAGATAAAATTGAAAGTACATATAATTAGAAAATTAGATTTTTGGAATTTATGTATCGAAAATGATCAAACTGAAGTATTTGAAACTTTATTGAAATCGTCTTCTACGAGGAAATCGGGTTGAAATCGTCTTTTACGAGGGCTTCCCCAAACCTTTTAGAAGCAAACAATTGGATTTTATGATAATGAACATTTTCCCTTTGATAATGAACATTTTCGGACAGCTACCAAGGAAAAAGAGAACTTGATTGAACTTTCAAATTATAGCATTAAAAACTGAATTCGAAATAAAAAAGGTTATTAATTTTTGGATAGGTATTAGTGAAAAATATAAACAGCTTTATGACATAGCGCTCAAATTTCTGTCGCCGTTTACTAGCACTGAACTGGTTGAGAGAGCATTCTCTTCATATATTTTAATAAGACAAGTATAGAAATTGATTGAATCCAGCTCCATACTTAAGGATAAATCTCGCACCATTTGAACCAAATTTAAAAAAACAAAGTACAAGGATCTCAATTACATATATGTACTTTGTAATTTTGTGTTTTTATGAAAACAATCAATATTTTTTTTATTATCAATAATAGAAGTATGACAAGATAGTAGATAAATATATTAAACTTTGAGCATATTATAATTGTCTCCGCAAAAATTTTTTTTTCCATAAAATTTCTTTCCAAAACAGATCTACATATTGCGTGTATCCTGTCTTCACATTCCTTACCATGCAAATACTATATGTATACTAGTGTTGGACCCGTTGATTTCAACGGGTGGTTTCGAAAAGGAATTGAAACTCGAATAAAAATAAAGTTAAAGATATTGAATCGACTGGTTTCGGAAAGAAATTGATGCACGAATTAAGAAGTGATTACGAATTACGTTTTGTGCATCGCCGACCCTCCGACGCCTTTGCCCCCAGCGCCGCCGACGCCTCCGGCGCCCCCAGCGCCCCCGGCGCCACCAACGCACAAAAATGAAAAATATGAAAAAAATGAAAAATATGAAAAATATGAAAAAAAAAAAAAATTGTTCCCCATACTGGTTGACGGTTGATCGTCCGTCACATACAAATATACAAATATACAAATATACAAATATATATATTTAGCGACAGTCCGTTTTTATATATAGTATAATAATTACACTTGCAAAAACAAATTTCATGAAATACAATCATTTTTATATGGTGGTACAATTTACAGCAAGTGGTACGCGAGTCAAAAAAGGTTGGGAAACGCTGCAATAGAACATTGAATAGAAAAAAGGTAAAATTATATAGAAAAAATATTATAAAAGAAGGCATGAATAGAAAATAAGAATATAAAACAGTAATTTAAAATAGTAAAAATAACAATATGTAACAAAGAATTTTATAAAATTCCCAGTGTTGTACCCGCCTTTGCCCGTGTTTTTGTGACCAAAATAACATTCTGATCAAATAATAAAACTATTGACCATCTATTCATATTAAAATACTGACTATAAATTTATTAATATATAAGGAACAAATACACGAATAAATAAATAATAAATCCAACATCTTTGTTTTATGTGTGTTACAGTGGGGTCATATTGTCAGTGAAAATATATTTTCATTAGTGTTTTAGTGAAACCGAATATGTATTTTCCCACTAGTGACTAGTACCTACATGCACAAACATATGTATATGTAACTAAAAATGGTGCGATTTCGTTGTAACATGTGTATATGTATGTATGTACTTATATGATGACTGAATAATAACTTACCGGACAAATAATAAAAATACTGACCATCTATACATATTACAATACTTTTTACGAGTTACAATACACAATTATACGAGTTAACAAGTATACAAATCAGTCAGTTTATTGAAAAAAACATGTAGTGATAAATTAAAAATATTCTCGATATTTTCGAGATTCATAAAAAATATTCTCGAGATATCAGAATCTCGAAATTTCAGAATAAAATATTCTCGAAAAACGAGGATCAAAAGATCACAACCTCTATATGTAATCCATATCGGTTGTAATGTATGTATGTTTGTGCATAATAAACTTGGGGCATACATACATACTATTAATATGTAGTTATCAAGAATATTATAAATTATAACATAATTCTACAAAATGAAATCAAAATATGTATACTTATGTATATGCCTACACAGTGGCGGACTGGGACTGAAATTAGTGCATGCCAGGAGTCAAAGGGGGCCCACCCAGGGTTAAAAAAAATTGTCCCCCCCCCACCCATATAACAAAATTTTCTTCTTTCCATCACGCTAAAAACCAAGGGTAAAAAATAAATAAAATTTTCAAAAATGGGAATAAACAAATTTAGGTACAAGAAAAACGGCAAAAGCAAAATAGATCCATAAATTACATTGTATATTTCGTTTCAACCCTTGTCCTAGGTAAATAGAATGCATCATAAAATAATGCGGCATAAAAGCGGCTTTTACTTTCTGGAGAAAACAATCACAGACGTCATTTCATCTTTTTCTTGGGGGGGGGGGGCAGGCAAAGATTGGTCAAATTGAATTTTTTTTCAAAAAATCTTTTTTATATCGGAATAAAAATGGAAAATATTCTTTGCATAGACCTTATTGAATTATAAAAGATGAAAAAAATAAGATTGTTTTTGAAAAATTAATTATAAAAAAATATTATGCATAAAGTGAAAAAAGCGCAAAAAGCGAAAATTTTTTCCAAAAATCTTCACATTTCGTGAACACCCGTTAACCGAAAGTGACAGTTTACTCCTGTTGGCAGTTTACCGGATTTTTCTTCCACTATTTTAATCGATCCTTTAAATATGTCTACTCTTCACGATTTTATGTTAGATATTTATTTATTTATTTATTTTAAACAGACCATTGTGGCATAACAGGAATTCCTAAAGCGCCACAATGGTCAAAAAATATAACACAAAAAAGAAAAAAAACAAAATAACAATTAAACATGAACATAAATACATCCATACATAAACATAAAAAATAGCATTTAATAATAACAGATAAAGTAAAAATATCAAATAAAATATAGCATAAGGAATGCCTTGCACCTACAGCCAGTTTCAATAAATATGTAAGAAACAACTACAAATACAAAACATCCCTGTAAGGCCCAAATGGAAGAGAGTTAATCAAAATTTCACTCATAAATCACAATCAATCATGAAAACAATGATGAGCGCAGACTACCAGATAAATGGGTTAGAGTAATTTCTGACAATTTACGCTCACTAAGGTGGAAAATATCACATTCAGTCTCGGCAGCAACGATTTCATTAAGAAGTCGGATAGCTCTTGGAATAGGAGCCATTCGAAAAAGGACTGTGCGGGCAGGAGGTACAGCCAGCAAATGATGATGTCTACCACGCACATAGTGATTAGGGACATAAAGTCCCAACTGCTCCAGCAACAACGGGCATGACGTATTACCACGTAAGAGCAGGAGAACGAAACGAATTAATGAGAAGTTTCTCCGAAGTTCAAGGGAATTATACCCAAGCATGCCCAAAAGGAAAGGAGTGGGGTAGAGATATGGGTAATACCCATATTCTTTCCTATATAGGAAACGAAGAAATGCTTTTTGCACTTTCTCAATCATCAGAGAGTAATTTGCTTCATGCGGATTCCACACAATCGCATTATACTCTAGCTTACTTCTCACAAGCGAATTGAAAAGCAAGCGAGAAGACAAAGGATTGGAGAATAATCTTGCATATCTCAAAACAAATCCAAGTCGACGAAAGGAAACGTCAGCGACTTTCTTGATATGGTTGTGAAAGGTGAGCTGAGGATCAAAAGTGATAACCAAATCGACAATAGATTCCACACGCTTCAACAAGACGGATCTAATGGAATATCCGTGACAATAGAGCGAATGTGCACGTCCATAGCTCATAATTGCACATTTGTTTAAATTAAGTTCAAAGCCTAAACTAGAACTGAACTCCAAGACAGCGTTTATATCAGCTTGAAGGAGAGAGGCTTGCCTCTCATCCTTGACAGCAAAAAATAATTTAACGTCGTCAGCAAACAAGAGACATGATGCATTACATAAAACTTTAGGGAGGTTATTAATAAGAATTGTAAATAGTAATGGGCCTAAAGTGGACCCCTGAGTAACACCAGATCGAGTAAAAAATGAAGGAGATTCATAAAGACCATATCTAACAAATTGCTTCCTATCACTAAGATAAGAAGCAAAGAGTTTAAGAAGACGCGTTGAAAAACCCACTTTAGCTAACCTGATCAAAAGAGCGTCATTATTGACTTGATCAAAGGCTTTACGAAAGTCAAAGTAGGCTACATCAACTTGCTGACCAACGTCAACTTTAGACATGATCAAATGTGTGAAGCAGGCGAGATTAGTGGTAGTGGAACGACAGGGTGTAAAACCATGTTGCTCATCACACAATAATCTTTTAAACTGCGCAAGAATCAAACGGTGAAGGATGATGTCAAAAATTTTGGGAATAGCCGAGATAATAGCAATAGGTCTATAATTTTCAACCTCATTTTTAGAGCCACTCGTATGAATAGGAATGACTCTAGATAATTTCCATTTTTCAGGATAATTACCAGAAGCAAGAATAAGGTTAAAAATAAACTGAAGAGGCTCTAAAATCGAATTACAGCATACCTTTAATACGTCAGGGGGCACACCGTCAGGCCCAACAGACCCCTTCAGCTTCATAATAGCCATCCTAACATCTCCCAGCGATACCCGCGGAATGTCTATACCGACACCCTCAGTACCAATTTGTGAAGCCAAACTAGCATTAAGGGATGGTTTTCTCTGGTCAAAGACAGAGCTAAAAAATGAAGCAAAAGCATTGGCGATCTCAGGACCGTCAAAACTTTTATTACCAAATGAGAATGAATGCTCAAGACCATGTGAAATATGCTTACTCTTAATAAATCTGAAAAAGTGGTTAGGATTAACCGCAATAGCACTCTCCATCTCATTAAGATAGACAGTATATCGCTCACTCACACCACGTTTTACGATCTTCCTAAGAGTCCGGAATTTCTCATAGTCACAAAATGATTGGCTACGTTTCCATCTTCTATGAGACAACCATTTTGCACGAACATCAGCTATAAGTTTGCACCCAAACCACGGCGGAAATACCCGCCGATGTTGTTCCGAATTAGGATAACTGATGAACCGAGGAACATGACTGTCAAAAATATTATAAAGTGTATAATACAAATATTCAACAGCATCACCAGTATTCATGAGGTACATTTGGCGCCAGTCAATTGAACGAACCTCATTATAAACCAATTCAGAATCAACACGAGCAAAATTCCATCGCAGTGAGGAAACCCCAACCGATGAACAAGCTGAAGCAGCTCTCACAGAAGAAATAAACAAAAGCTCAATATGTAATGCATCATGATATAGGTCCTCAGGGATGATCGCAGTTCCTTTTGGGCATTGGATCATCGTTGCTGACACATTACATTCATTCACTAACATAATATCAAGCATACTTGGATTAATGGGTGAACCAATCTGTATTATGTCGCAATAGGAAATCACAAAATTAAATTTATTGCGGACATGAATATTACCACTAGGTAGATTAAAATCACCCATTATTAACAATATATCACGTTCATTCATAAAAGCACGCACATTCATCATATTCACAAACAATAACTCGTATACGTCCTCTTTCGCAGCAGGCGGAATGTAAACCACACATATAAACATTCTCAAAAATATAAAATCAACTCTCACCCATAAGTCCTCACCAGATAGAGTTTCAAAATTTGTCATCCGGACTGACCGAAACCAATCACGACAAGCAAATAATACACCACCACCACGTCGATCAACTCTATCGCGACGATGCACCCTCCAGGAAGAATCAAAAAGTTCAGCATCAAAAAATGATGAAGTCAAACATGTTTCCGTTAGTGCTACCATATCATCACAAATAGTAGAAACGGCTGAATTAAACGCAGCCAGCTTTGTCCTGAGACCTCGTACATTTTGGTAATAAATTACCAATTTTCGGTTTCCCAGTTTGGCGCGTGACTTTCTTTGAGACAAGAAATGGCAGTTTTGATTGAGCCAACGGAGACGAAACGGAAGAGGAAGCAGAAGAAGAAGCCAACACAGTCACAACAGCATCACGACTATCAGGACCATTTGAGCAGGCAGATGTAGGAGAAGAGGCAAATGTAGGAGAAGAGGCATACATAGACGTCACTGCGACCGTTTCCATAGAAGATTCACCAATACTTGCAGACGTAGTTTTAATATCAGGCTTCAAACATTTAGCAGCTCCCGAACAAACATCAGCAAATGAAACACTTGGGCGCAGCTCTAATGATGAAACAACGTCAGTGGCAGACATAGAAGTAGTATTAGTATTCGATTTTATATTCTTAATGCTCATTCCCCAATCTTTAAATCTACCAAAATGAACACCAGCAGGCCAAGAACCAGGAGAAAATAACAGGCCAGCGACAGAAGCAGGAACAGATACCTTAAAGGATGTATAAGATCCTCGTGCATTAAGAGGGGAAACCACAATGCCATCCTTTAATCCACAGATGGCACTAACGTGAGTCAAAACCTCGTCACACGAAGTGTCCAATGTGTAATTCCTTGTATCAATGTGATGAAAATATAATAAAAAAATCATCAAATTTAATTAACCAGAAGTGGGATTTTTTCCTCTTAAAAAAGTAAAAAAAAATTTTACCACACCCCTGATCGTATCAAGCTGAAAATTTATATTTGTGTTCTTTATGTACTAAAGGTTTTGGTCAGAAAGCAATTTTATTAAATAACTAAAACTTTTTTTGGACCGAATTCGTTACACATGAAGTTTAAATCCATCTCATTCGTTGTTTTTTGAGAGAATGGACGTCTGCAAATAAATAAAATAAAAATACGAGAAATAAAATCATTTGTGATTGAACCGATTCAGTAAAATATTAATTTAAAATCTTTCTTGAAAACAAAAAATATACGAAATTTCGGAAAAATAAACGTTACACATCTGTTTTTGAGACAAAATAAAGTAAAGGGGACCTTTCTAACGATTCGCTCCATAAGATGAACAATCTCTAAGAATTTTACCCAAGCATACCACTTAAAAACCAAAATATACTTGCTTTAAAATAATAAACTGTGACCTGTGACCCCCCCCCCCAAATTACGTCCCTGAAAAAAATGCATAATATTTTCAATTAATGTTAATCGAAAATTTGGATTTTGGGGAGGGGGCCCCTATCCTATATTTCTATATACATGGATGTGTCTAGATTAGGAATAGATTTTATATTCGGAAACTGTTTAAAATTGTGTATTTAAATCTTACTATATCGTCGAATTATAATCAAATGTTATTTTGAAAGTTTGAAGTAAATTTAAATCGCTGGTTGATGATGAATCGAAATTGTTTTAAGCAATTCAGTTTATATTATTCACGGCAATTTGTTTTTTTCCCATTTTTATTTCAGTAGGTAGTTGTTACATAGGTATTGGTATATACATAATATTGAGGTTAGAAATGGGCCCGGCAAAAGGGCCCACGCAAATGTTGAAACTTACATTTCGAGCCTAATAAAAAAAGTTAACCGATCCTTGGGCTGTTAAAGCAGGTATTAGTTGTTTGTGTATATTGTAAGAAATTTATTTTGTTGAAATACCCAAACTTTAGGTCCCAAAGTGCAATATCCTATAAATTTTTACACACGTGAAATAGTTAAAAAGTTATTTAATTTTACTGAGGGCCCATATTTTCTAACAGATAGTGGGGCCCACATGCCATCGGGCATGTTCGCTTTTATGGCCAGTCCGCCACTGTGCCTACATACATATTTTCTGAATTTCAAATGAAGGTACCATTGTGGTAAATCTTGCTCAAAGATTATATCTGAAAATCAAAATCAAGATGAAATACAACAATTGTTTAAAAAAACCACGACCAAGTTATTCAAGAGGCTTGTAATAACAAAACAAAACTGGTTTTTATTCTTTGAGAAAATTCTTATTACCACCAAAAGAATTATTGAATTTAAAAACAAAATTGTATCCATAAATCTTCCCCTCTCCCTCCCCAAATTAAATTTGTTTGTATTATTTTATGGTAATGAAATTCAAAATGCAAGTCTTTCAGTAAAAAAAACACAAATAATTCAATAAAAAGTAAATTTTCTGCCAGCTTTTTTTAGTTTTTCATAGATGGCATTAATAAATCTCACTTCAAATATGGAGAATTTTTGTTTAAATTAAACCTACCTTAAACGGAGAATACTAGTATCACAATGAATTTGTAGATGTCAGCAAAACTCGAATCATACACTGGTTCCCAACTCATGTATTATTATTATATTTTATTTAAGAACACTTACAACAAATAAGATTTGTATATTAATAAGGCATTTGATATAAATTCTGCCTCACCGCCAGCATGAACAATTATGAATCTGGACCCTTTTGATATTGGCTTCCTAATGCCTTTGCTTGATGAATCGCCCCATGACATAGAAGAAAAATATGTATGTATTGTACACATACGTTTCATCGGTGTAGATGATAGGCCTTCCTTCATTTCTCTACTTTTGAATTTCTTTTATATACAAAATCCGGCAAAAGTGGGAATTCTCGACAGGGCGGACCCTCTAGGCTCGGAAGCGAGGCTCGGTCGACCCGCTCCTTCCTCTCATTGGTTGCTCTTTGCGACTACTCTAGTATCGCCGTGCCCTGAATTAACTCGAATGTTACCTGATGAAATACTCCGACATATACTGCCTGGTTCGCATATAATTTCGGACGGTTAGCAGCGTACGGATTAGTAAAGGGTAAGCCTTTACTGTAATTATACTATTTATACATTTTCTAGCATCTCGTATCCTTTAAGTACACTATTGTAAAATAAAACCTTCAAAATTTTGCCAATGAATATTAAAAATAAAGCTTCAAAGTAGCCGCTTAACAAAGCCACTATACTGGCTTTCCGAGCTGGCAGCCGAATATCCGAAAACCACTATAGTGGCTTTCATTTTTCGTTCAAGACGTTGAGTAATTATTTCTTAATCTTCATTTACTGACGGAGTTGTGAATACTTAAAACTGGCCAAATTTTAAATCCTGCGCGTGGCGCAAAAAACTCAGCGCAAAATCAGTTTTTTCAATAAGTTTAAAATGCGTTTTCGAAAATAATTAATAGAGGTAGGACCGGAAGCGCGCCCTCTATTGTTCCAATATTGTAAATGCTTTTTAAAAAAGGTTCGGCAAACCTTTAACAATGCATTTACAACATGTGAACAATGGACAGCGCGCTCTGGGTCCGCTCTTTAATAATTACTGTATTGAAATTGTCGGCCATATCTACATGATAATTTCATAAATGCGAATAAATTTATTTGATACTCTTTGTGCCTTGAAATATAACGCAAGCAGGATTTCTCAACTAAGGCCACAAAAAATTATTTTTAAGCAGGGTTTCTAAACCGGGCAGCAATTTTTTTTTCAAACAGTTTTTTTTAGCAATCCAAACTTTACTATAACTGCTTGCGTTATATTTCAAGGCTCAAAGAGTATCAAATAAATTTATTCTCATTTATGAAATTATCATGTAGGCCGACAATTTCAATACAGTAATTATTTTCGAAAACGCATTTAAAACTTATTGAAAAAATTGATTTTGCGCTGAATAGTCGTTGCGCTGATTTGTCGTGCCACCACGTGCCACATTTGGCACGCATACAAATTAAAGTTTCGTCGTCCCTGAACTAATGCGTTATGTGAGATTGAAAATGATTGACATCTATCGGCATTCCTTTGCAGTACAATAAAGTAGAAATCAGCTTTACCGACTATCACTTCCAATAATGTCACCTAGCGGTACTTATTATAAGTTGCATTTAAAATTTCAAGAAACCGAAATAATTTATTTTTCGTGTGATAATTTATCACTGATAAATATTTGAAACTATCGCACTCAATAATTCGGAAACGATACTAAAAAAATTCGGGTGTGACCAACCCATGACTTTATCTATGTATTTGAGGAATATAAGAAGGTTACAAAACAAAATTCGATATTGAACTAATAACTATGATAGCGATACAAATTGAGCGCAAATATATGGAAACTTGCACAAGACAAAAGTTCTACTTCCGGTTGTTGGATTTTGTTAAATTTTTTTTTATTATTTAAAGTCAGTATAATTATTATACACATTAAATATCAAGAGAATAAAAATAATTTAAAAGGTCAAAATAAAATAATGAAATATTGTTTTAAAAAAAAATACTACTTCCGGCTTACGAATTCTGATCAAAACGTTACCAAATCTAAGTTAGTACATAAAGAATATAAATATAATTTTCCAGCTTAATACGTTCAGGGGTGTGGACAGGATCCAGGCGACAACATTTTTGACCTTTCTAATGGTCCGTACGCACCAAACCAACGACGATTTTGGGCCAACTTTTAAAACCAGTAGCGTACAAAATATCGAAATAAAAATTAAATAAAAAAATTAAAATTAAATATCAAAATTAAGCTAACGAGCGAGATTGAGCTAAAATTAGATCATCGTTGATGTTTTGAATTACAACAATGTTTTGAATTACGACAAAACGCATTACAACCAGAGAAATATTATAATTACGAGCGAAAAAAACCTTGTTATTGTTTCTTATAAGTCGTCACGATACACTACTGTGTTTCCCCCTTCGGAAATATTTAACCAAGGAAGATTTTGGGCCAACTTTTAAAACCAGTAGCGTACAAAATATCGAAATAAAAATGAAATAAAAAAAATTTAAATTAAATATCAAAATTAAGCTAACGAGCGAGATTGAGCTAAAATTAGATCATCGTTGATGTTTTGAATTACAACAATGTTTTGAATTACGACGATATTTTTTTTATTTTTTATTTATTTATTTAACATATTAGCCACAGTGACATTACAGAGATCTCCAACGCGTCGCTGTGGCCGGTCATTCAGTAATAATAACATGATAACAGTAATAATAACTTATAATAATAACAATATTAACACAACATCATTAAAATCATAAAATCATAAAAAAAAGAAAAAAACATAGATAAAGTAATAACAATCATTAATATTTATAATAGGCAAAATCAACCACTGGCATTCCTCAACAACCACTCAACCAGATTAGTATATTTTATATTGAAGAGGTCAATTTCACCAGAAATCCTGTTAAGCAGATATATCGCTCTAGATATAGGAGCCGTTGACAACATATTTGTGCGAGCCACAGGAGGAACAAACAAATCACGATTTCTCAAGTCCCTGAATTTACAAGGTGCATTAAACCTAAATTCCTTTAGAACCTGACGATTGTGTATTATCCCATTCAACAGCTTAAAAAAGTATCTTCCCAGTAACATATTCCGACGAGACTCCAATGAGTTGTAACCTAACGCCCCTAATAGGAATGCACTAGGATATAGCCAAGGATAATAACCACACTGTTTCAAATAAAGATATCTGAGAAACCGTTTTTGGATTCTCTCAATCTTCAATGAATGAGTTATATGGGTAGGATTCCATATAATAGAAGAAAATTCTAGAATACTACGTACTAAAGATTCATAAAGAATTTTAAGCACCAATGTACTCTGGAAAGGTTTGCTAACTCTTAGTAAGAATCCCAGCATTTTTGTTGCACGCAAACAAATATTGTCTATGTGTCGTTTAAATTGAAAATTATTCGAGAACAAGACCCCCAAATCACAATATTCATCTACAAACTTTAATTCAACACCACTTAGGCGATATGGATAAATCAAGCGATTTGAAGATCTTGTCACATTGAGAACACAGCATTTTTGAATGCTAAAAAATAATTTATTATCGACAGACCAACTTGACAGCGCATCTAAGTCCAATTGGAGAAGGGCTGCGTCACTATGAGACTTAACTGTCTTAAAAAGCTTAAGGTCATCGGCGAATAAAAGATAGTCTGAATACTTAATTATTTTTGAGATGTCATTAATGTAAATTAAAAAGAATCATGCACAGAGTCGTCAAGCCAGGTTTCCGTTAGTACCAGGATGTCAGCACATTGAATAGCCGAGTTAGAACCTAATTCATCCAGTTTAGATTTAAGGCCTCGTACATTTTGATAGAAAATGCTTATATTATGCATTACAACCAGAGAAATATTATAATTACGAGCGAAAAAAACCTTGTTATTGTTTCTTATAAGTCGTCACGATACACCAATGTGTTTCGCCGTCGATGAAATATTTAACAAAAAAAATGTCGGTGATTTGTCAAAGGGTTTTTTTTTCTTTCGTCGAAATAAAATTAATAATCACACATTATCCGATAAATTTTACCTCTGAGATGGATTTAATTATTTGATTTATTTCGACGAGAGAAACAATTGAAGACATTATCCGATAAAATTTACCTCTGAAATGATTTAATTAATTGATTTATTTCGACGAGAGAAACAATTGAAGACAAAAAAATTTCCTTTGATAAAACCGACAACGTCTCGGGTTGAAGCCATCAACTCGGTCACCCATACTTACACATGATATATGCTCAGTAGCTGCGCATTACGGGGAAGTAAAAATAATAATTCTTTGATTTTTTTTTCGATCTTAGGCGTATCTACGTAAGTCAAAACATCTTCGACAAACAAAAGTCGAGGATTATCTGTATGTGATTGTTGATGATCTAATTTTAGGTCAATCTCGAAAATTTATTTAAATTGGGCATGTTCTGTTTTAACTTTCAATATTTTATTTTAATTTTAATATATTGATTATAATTTTATTTTGATATTTGAATTTAATTTTAATATAATAATAATATTTTTAATTTTGATATTTAATTTCAATTTTTAAATTTAATTTTTGCTACTGGTTTAATCCTGCTGGTTAAATCGTTGGACCAAATTCGTCGTTGGTTTGGTCCGTACGCAGCATAAGAGGAGAAAATCCCACCTCCGGTTTATTAAATTTAGTGATTATTTTTTATTTTCATCACATTAATACAAGAATTATACTTGAAGTTTTTCGTGAAGATCACACATGTTTAAGGGGTCGAAAAAAACAGTGGAAGATAAATCGTACAAGAGTTAACTGCCACTTCCGGTTGAGGTTTGCTTACCAAATTTTATCCATAACTTGCTATTACGTTTAAACTTCTGGATGTGAAATTTCAGTTCAATAAACTAAAAGGTTTCTGAGAAAAACATGAAAAACCTCGATTATCTAGAGTAAAACTACTACTTCCGGTTCAGATAAAAATATAAGGTTATAGATATTATTATTTCTATTATATGTAAAAAAAAAATTATCCGATTCAGTTAGCGGTTTGGGAGACAATTGAATTCAAAAACGTAAAAAAAAGAGGACACCTATAAGGGAAGGTACCATTTCCGGTCAACTTAAAAATTTGAAAAAAATTTGCGTCATGTCGATAAGAATTTCAGTAACCGATACCAAGTTTCGGTTCGATAGGACTAACGGTGTTGAAAAAATCCTCAAAATACACAGACACAAATTTTTTCTAGATCATGAAAACGTGATCAGTAATCGATTCTGAGTTCAAAATCTCGAGTTCGAATTTTCGCATGATCACAAACCTTTATGTATTGTTACTACATACATACATACATAGATAAAGTAAAAATCAAAAATCGGAAATTAATGAGAAACGGGAAAATCAGACTAATCCATGCAAATATTAATAATTGTACATTAAAAAACATGAATTTTAAATCCTTCGCGTGCTAGCTAATTTTTTATAATTTAGGTTCGTTGTCCCTGAACTTAATGCATTATGTGAAAAGATTGACATCCATCGGCATTCGTTTGCAGTACGATAAAGTAGAAATCAGCTTTACCGACTGTCACTTCTAATAATGCCATCTAGCGGTACTTTAGTTGCATTTAACATTTCAAGAAAGTGAAATAATTTATTTTTCTTGTGATAAATTTGAAAACGAGTATGATTAATTATCACTCTCAAAAAATTCTGAAACGTAAATAA
Organism: Arctopsyche grandis; assembly: GCF_051622035.1. Classification (NCBI taxonomy): domain Eukaryota; kingdom Metazoa; phylum Arthropoda; class Insecta; order Trichoptera; family Hydropsychidae; genus Arctopsyche; species Arctopsyche grandis. The sequence goes on along the minus strand of NC_135356.1, from coordinate 32,592,696 downwards.
AAAAAAAATTGATGAACAGGAGGGGGAAGAAATAAAATTTTAGAAAGGCACTAATAGGTATGCTCATCGATTGTGGTGCTAGCGTCAATTCAATTGTCATTTGACAGATGTCATCGTTCACATAACCTCAAAATGTCATTCGGCAATAGGTAATTAGCACTTGTTTTGATTCGGTTCATATCATTTTCTTGCACGCTACAATCTAAAACCACTTCGCAATATATTTGAATCTTTGTGTATATTTTATCTCTATTATATTTACGTATGTACATATACGAAAATTTTGGTATAAAGATATCAATGAAAAGATACAAAATTGAGGTTTCGATACAATTCTAAAATACTTTAGTATTTGTATGCTATTTAGATCTCTTACTTTTCAATCAAACTTCTATCTATGTATGTCCGTGTATACAACTTTTTTAATATCAACAGGAATTCCAGTACAGAGATTTCATACAAATTCAAATTGAATTTGTATAATTTTTTGTAAAGGAGAAAAATAACCATTCAGGCACAATTTTAGAGCATTGTGACGATTATGTGACGTTAGTTTTAATTAGATGTATTTTTATATTTCAGTGAAGTTTATGATGTAGTAATTGATGGCGTATGAAAATGGGTAGGAAGCTTTGCCGTTGGAGGCCGGCAATCCGATAGACGGATGAGCAAACAGCTTGCCACTTGGAGACGCTATTACAGATCTCGGAGCTGAATGGTTATTATAAATTGTTATTTATATTGATATGCATTTATTTACTTTACAATATAGTCTTCATTGTCAAATGGCTAAGTGTCACGGTGAAGAAAATAATGTCATATTCGAAATGGTCAATGATAATAACCATGTAGAGACTTCCGGGATGGCTGGATTGAACGATGTTTCCACTGGGAGTTAATTATTCAATGAAATATCGGAAAACATGAGCTTATTGTGTTGTGATATGGCCAGGGTTGCCAGACGTCCCCATTTGAGCAGGACTGTCCTGAGTTCAACAGACAAATCCCGAGTCCCGCACTGCCTCTGAAAATCCTGACTTCTCAAAATTTGCATATGTTCAAAAATGTACGTAAATAGAAAATATGGTTTGCTTCAAAAGTAATAAAGTCTTGTCCTTAAACCAAACATGAAAATCGAATTTTCTTCAATTGTAGAATTATTTAATATTATTTGAAATGTTGACCTTCTATACATACCTATGTATAGAATCTACATACCTACGTATCTGTTTATTAAACAAATTCTTACTGAAGCAAACGAAAAAAAAAATGTATGAGAAATGGATTATATTTTTTAAAGATCTTTCCGCTTGCAATAATTTGTATAAAATTGTGGCCCACATTCTCTCAATTCTACATTCCATTTTTTTGATCGTTCGAAATAGTGAATGTTCCGATCTGTGATTTTGGTAATCTCCCAACCGTGGATATAGCGAATGAGGAATTGGAAAGAATAGCTACTAATTCCGAATCACTCACAATTTTTGTTAACAATGCATTCCAGCTTCGAAAAAATCTATAGTTGAGATTAGTTTTAGATTGATGTTCCGCGGGGGAACCCGTTCATATGTACATACATATATGAAGAATTCATACGCTTAATGAATTAAATCTGCCACTGCGTACGAATATTCTGAAATAGTACAATATAATGCTGTTACATATACATACATATGTACACAAATGATTTATATTATTTCTATTGAATTCATTAATATATGCGTTGTAAGGAGTTAAAAAATCAGACCATTTGATTAAATCTGTTGAACATAAAATAAATTAAATTTATTATTTATTATAAATTAAATTAAAGATTGCCAATGAAATTGTGTCTCATCAATGAGTAATCGTTTTGTGAATGTCAATTTTCAGATACAATGACCTGTTGAATGCTGAAAATTATGTCGGCGTGCCGAGATCAATCATGGATCAGACGCTGGAATGGTTTCACGAATGGGAAATTTCGCTCGAAGCATCCGATACTTGGCTCGACACAGCCGTCAGTACTTACTTGGAGTATTGGTTGTGTTAGGGCAGTGTTTCTTAACCATATTGAAAGAATCGCCCCCTTTACCACAGTAAAATTATCCAGCGCCCCCCTCCCCCCCCCCCCCCCCACAAAAAATTACTCTTCTTTCTATGTATGTATTTCATGCAATGATTTTCTTTACAAATAAAAAATTATAAGAAAAACAAATAAAAAACATGATAAATAATTCAATGGAAATGTGATTTTTTTATTGAGCCTCATGTGACTGCGCTATTTTCGTAATATTAGGTTCAAGTTTAGTTAAATACAGTCTCAAATCTCCTCTTTGGCTTATCTGTAATCGATTTCGGGATTTTTTTAATATATGTGTTACTGCGCTAAAACCCTTTTCTACTAAATATGATGAAGGAAATGCTACGATGGGTAATTTTACCTCTTTCCACAGAAGAGGGTATCGATGGCGAAAACGGACCCAAAAAACATCATAATCACATTGATTGAATACTATTTTAGCTTCACAGTCATTTTGTAGCTCAATAAACTGCTCTTTAAAATTTTGACGGACACTTTCTACATCTGATAAAAATGGATTAATTATCCAATCTGGTATTAAAAGTTCATACAAGTCTTTGAATGGTATTATCATATCTTCGATAAGGGCGTCAATGTGGCTACAGTATGTTTCCAAATCAGAATCTTTGAGCATATCTTCTTTTAATTGTTGTAAAGAAGGAAACTGATGAAGTTCTCGCCGACGAAGATTATTTTTAAATAATTTGAGTTTGTTGATAAAGCTCAGTATAACGCATTTGGCTTTAATAAGGCTGATATTGCTTCCTTGAAGCTTCAGGAGATTTTCATTTATCTTTCCGAATATATCTGAAAGATAGGCCACATCATTTCGTAGTAATTTTAATTCAATGCATATGTTTTCATTGTTTACATCCAAAAACTCCACAATTGTATCAAATAGTGCATAAAATCTTTTTCAGCGATTTGTGAAGTCTTCCATTAAGCTTCTTTGCGACTAAATGTTGACGGTGAATAATGCAGTGAATTGTAAGTTGACCATTTGGTGCAACGTTCTTCAACCTTGATATAAAACCACGATGCCGACCAACCATAGCTGGTGCTCCGTCAGTAGCACAGGCAATAGCATTAGTAAAGGGAATCATTTTTTCAGTGAAAAAAATTTCAAGCGTTTCAAATACTGACGAACCTTTCGTGTCAGTATTAAGTAATTTTGAAAATAACATTTCTTCGATAATTTCTTCATTCTTCACAAATCGTACATAAGCAAGTAGTAGAGATTCATTATCACGCAGAGTACTCTCATCCAATTGTAATGAAAATTCATTAGACTGCAATTCATCACATAATTGAATTTCGATATAATTTGCCATCTCATCAATTCTTTTTGAAACCGTGTCATTCCTCAATGGGACTGAAGAAAGAATCTCTTGCTGGTTTTGTCCGATCATATTATTAATGAATACACATATAGCTGGTAGCATTAATTTTTCTCCATATGTATGTGGTGCACCACATTTTGCAATAATTTGTGCTATTTCATAAGATACCATTAGTCCTTTTTCGTTCCGACTTGAAATCTTCTTAAAAACATAACTGAGAGTATTACGGCTTTCAAATGTTTTCTTAAGTTCTTGAAAGTACAATATGTCTTTATTATTCTTGACGGGATGTTTCTTTAAAAAGTGTTCATTTAACCGCGATGGCTTCATTGCCTCATTAGAAAATACTGCAGCGCCCCCCAAATGTTAAAAATTAAAAAACGCCCCCCCAGACCTTTAAAACGCCCACAAGGGGGCGCTGGCGCCCCCGTTAAGAACCACTGTGTTAGGGTGAGCATCTCCTCCACTGGATATTAAACTGTGCTCGATAAATAGTATTTATGGTGGTAAAAATCGCAATATTCATATTCTAAATAATTTTATTACGTTATCTTAAAGTGCATATAATTTTTTTATTTTAAATATTGCAGTTTTCTGGATGTTTGTAGACTTCAACTCTCAAATATCCCCAAAGGAAGAAATTATAGAGCAAGTACAGGTCACCGGATGTAACGAGATCGTATTGTGAAGAAAATTTTAATAATCTCCTCATCGTTTAAATAGTGGATCCTTTCTATCCAAACCACGTACGTATCTGAATTATAAATTTAAGAGATTTTCAGTCCCGGAAAGTTCCATGGCATCTATAGATTTGTACCAATCGGAAGTTACTGTAGCTTCTTCGCATCCCTCATCGAAAAAGTACCAACAACAAACAACAAAATCTGCACCAGCTTATTAAATACCTTTCACAGAGGTTTCTTTAAACTCTTCAAGAATGCACCGATGCACACAGAGACCTAATACCCTATTTCTTATTACCCCAGTGGTACCCTTTGCTTCAATACGCATTCAGGTGGGGCCGATCAACGATTGACGCTGTCAACCGTGTCGTCGGAACAGTACGATCGGCATGGGAAGGATCTGTGAAGCGGAGCAAGCATGTCGCTTTCTTTGGTGGCGCTGGACATCCGAAATGCTTTCAACTCGGCTCGATGGGAAAATATCCTAAGAGCCGTGGGGGAGGACCATCGGGTGCCCCGCTACCTGACGAGACTGCTGGAGAGCTACTTTGAAAACCAACTACTGGAATATCGGTGCGGCACTACCGGTGATCTGTCCTCGGTCCCGCAGGGATCTGTCCTCGGAACTGTCCTGTGGAACGCTATGTATGATGGGCTACTGAGGGTGGAGCTCCCGGAGGGTGCCAGCGCCGTTGCTTTTGCGGACGATGTCGCAATCATGGTGGTTGCGAAATCCCTCAGAAGCGTGGAGATCTGCGGCAATGACGCGCTCTATCGGGTGAGGCCATGGCTAAATCGCGCTGGGCTGGAACTAGTAGACCAGAAGACGGAGGCAGTGTTCTGTCTCCAGTGTGAGCGCATTGCGCAAGCCCAGCTGCTGCCTGGTAATTTTCTCTTTCAGTTGCTGCTGTCCGGCAGCAACTGAAAGAGAGAGGGGTTTTTAGTGAGTAAGAATCTCACACTCCCCCTGGCATTCGGGCCGGGGGGGCCGATGCAAGGTTTTCCCCTCTCACGGAAAAAAAAGTGGTACCCTTTGCCTCCAACTGTTCACAGATTCTTAATTCATGGCTTGGAAATCATTGAACATGCTCTAGTGCCCATAAGCCAGCTGAGTGAAGAGGCACAAGAAGTGAGAAAAAAAGAATTCAAAAGATATAGAAAATTTTTAATAAAGTGTCACATGAGAAATGGAATGAAGACGTTTTAAATTTACTTTTAATAACACCAGCATGAGAAAAGTATCCACAAAAGAGACTACAAAGTTTGAAAAAGAGGTTTTCTAATTACACTGTTCGACAAATGATGATTTTTTTTTGGTTCAGAGACGAGATTTTGCCCAGTGAACACGAATCTGGTAATAAAAAGTGTTGATTGGTTCGAGATTCGGAGATATATGTGTTTTTTATGTACTCGTATGGGAATTTTCGCCTCGCGTGCCACTTTTCGATGGGGTTCATGGAGAAGAAACGAAGTTTGCGTCGCATTTTCTCCTCGAAATGGGGGTCCGGGGATGCGTCCCTCCTCTTCGATGTCGGAGGGCGCAGACTCCATTTCGAACGCGAGTAAAACCACTACAAAAGATGACTAGAACAATGACAGCTGTCTCGACCTTACCAGCTGACAGCTGTCACTCGCTAGTGCGATTTTCAGTCAATTTCAATTCATGCCCTTCGAAATATTATGTGGCTATTTTTGTTGGTAAACGGACTACTAGTCAAATGTGAACCGGTCGCTCTAGATCGGTCACACGTGATCACCCGTCACCCTAAAACTGGTCACGAGAAAACAGGTCACACCCGAAAATTGGTCACAAAAAAACTGGTCACACACACAAATAAAAAAATGGTCGAATTTTTGGGTGTGACCAATTTTCGGGTGTGACTAGTTTTCTCGTGACCAGTTTTAGTGTGACGGGTGATCACGTGTGACCGATCTAGAGCGACCGGTTCACATTTGACTAGTAATCACTAGAGGTAGGATAGTCACAGTGCTATCCATTGTTCCATTTTTGTAAATCCTTTGTAAAAAAGGTTCGGCAAACCTTTAACAATGCATTTACAATCTTTGAACAATACGCGGCACCTTTTGGGTCCGGTGACTAGTAATCACCGAACCATTTTTGTTAGACGAAACACTATAGCGTTGTGCACAAAAAATGGTTCACTATTGTCAACCATCTTTTTGCCCTCTTGCTTTGTAGGGTATGTACATATGTATACATTTTTTGAAAAAATATAAATATAAAATTATATATGAATGCATAAGCTAAAAACCAATAAATTTTATTTTTTAGTTTATGCAATGATATTGCAAGCCACCGAATGGATGATAACACCTGTAACCCACTTGAATGACTTTTCCGGGAGGTTAATGAATTTTGGTATGTAAAAAGTAATAAATTTTGAACCTGTAATGGAAAAAATAATTTTAAAATTATATGATTACCTCTTTAACCCTTAAATTAATTCCTGAAAGTCTGGCCAGTCAACCGGTTAATGAAGTATTTACATTCAAATGACCAAAAAATGTAGTATTTCTACTAGCCGTTGACCACTTGTTCTAAACCAAGATAAGCATAAGTTAATTAAAAAATAAAAATCTTGAAAAATGACTATTCCCTCAATGATGGTACTCATGGTGAACGGATTATTGCGCAAATTGCGACCGCGCGCACAACAATCGTTGCCACAAAAATCGCGAATACGGAATATCTGGCACTCGAGTTCTCGTTATTACAATATTTGGCGTGGAGTTCTTTCGATTGATGGAGTTTTTGGGTGCCAGATGTTCCGTAATCGAGATTTTAATAATTAATAATCACAGAACCGGTATTCATATGTTGCCGATTGGCGTTAATGTAGTGGATAACGACAATAACTAGAGTTTCCTTTACCACAAACTCGCGATGAATTATACAAAACCCAATCATATTACTCATTATTACGGTAAATAGATTATTTCGCACATTGCTATCGCGCACACGACAATCGTTGTCACGAAAATTGTGAATACGGAATATCTGGCACTCGAACTCTCTTTAGTGCGATGGATAGAATTTTTGGGTGCCTGATAATCACCGAACCCATTTTTACATTAGTTTGTTAATGGAACTAAAATCACTCGCAATCCATAATTAGATTTTCAAATGTTTCACTTTCACTTAAAATTGTAAGACAACGGTCAGCGAATGTGTAGCGTCTTTTGGCAATAAGCTAATGTACTAAGTCGGAATAAAATATTTGCACCCCCTTTTTTATGTTATGAAACAAAGATATTGCTAAGTATGTCCTAATCACAGTGAATGTACCATTTATTTCTTCGGTTTCTAATTTGATTCCCTATCAATGGCATATTTATTTTGCTAGAGCCCCTCAGGCACGGCGTTACAAATTTCTGAGATCCTTATTTATTTTACATATGTAGATATATACCAGGAAGGCTTGACAGGAAGACCCCAATGTGCCTTCCTAGACAATTAATAATAAACAATGCAGTATTTTTATTACACAAATCACTGTATTTCGAGAAGCTGAAGAACACGAAATTAACAATTAATTAATTTATTAATAAATTAATCCATTTATGGATAGACATCTATGTACATATATTAAATATACAGAAGATGATTTTTTTTTGCCAATTTTGAGGAACCGTTTTAACGTTAGTGCCATCTGTGGATTAAAGGATGGCATTGTGGTTTCCCCTCTTAATGCACGAGGATGTTATACATACTTTAAGGTATCTGTTCCTGCTTCTGTCGCTGGCCTGTTATTTTCTGCTGGTTCTTGGCCTGCTGGTGTTCATTTTGGTAGATTTAAAGATTGGGGAATGAGCATTAAGAATATAAAATCGAATACTAATACTACTTCTATGTCTGCCACTGACGTTGTTTCATCATTAGAGCTGCGCCCAAGTGTTTCATTTGCTGATGTTTGTTCGGGAGCTGCTAAATGTTTGAAGCCTGATATTAAAACTACGTCTGCAAGTATTGGTGAATCTTCTATGGAAACGGTCGCAGTGACGTCTATGTATGCCTCTTCTCCTACATTTGCCTCTTCTCCTACATCTGCCTGCTCAAATGGTCCTGATAGTCGTGATGCTGTTGTGACTGTGTTGGCTTCTTCTTCTGCTTCCTCTTCCGTTTCGTCTCCGTTGGCTCAATCAAAACTGCCATTTCTTGTCTCAAAGAAAGTCACGCGCCAAACTGGGAAACCGAAAATTGGTAATTTATTACCAAAATGTACGAGGTCTCAGGACAAAGCTGGCTGCGTTTAATTCAGCCGTTTCTACTATTTGTGATGATATGGTAGCACTAACGGAAACATGTTTGACTTCATCATTTTTTGATGCTGAACTTTTTGATTCTTCCTGGAGGGTGCATCGTCGCGATAGAGTTGATCGACGTGGTGGTGGTGTATTATTTGCTTGTCGTGATTGGTTTCGGTCAGTCCGGATGACAAATTTTGAAACTCTATCTGGTGAGGACTTATGGGTGAGAGTTGATTTTATATTTTTGAGAATGTTTATATGTGTGGTTTACATTCCGCCTGCTGCGAAAGAGGACGTATACGAGTTATTGTTTGTGAATATGATGAATGTGCGTGCTTTTATGAATGAACGTGATATATTGTTAATAATGGGTGATTTTAATCTACCTAGTGGTAATATTCATGTCCGCAATAAATTTAATTTTGTGATTTCCTATTGCGACATAATACAGATTGGTTCACCCATTAATCCAAGTATGCTTGATATTATGTTAGTGAATGAATGTAATGTGTCAGCAACGATGATCCAATGCCCAAAAGGAACTGCGATCATCCCTGAGGACCTATATCATGATGCATTACATATTGAGCTTTTGTTTATTTCTTCTGTGAGAGCTGCTTCAGCTTGTTCATCGGTTGGGGTTTCCTCACTGCGATGGAATTTTGCTCGTGTTGATTCTGAATTGGTTTATAATGAGGTTCGTTCAATTGACTGGCGCCAAATGTACCTCATGAATACTGGTGATGCTGTTGAATATTTGTATTATACACTTTATAATATTTTTGACAGTCATGTTCCTCGGTTCATCAGTTATCCTAATTCGGAACAACATCGGCGGGTATTTCCGCCGTGGTTTGGGTGCAAACTTATAGCTGATGTTCGTGCAAAATGGTTGTCTCATAGAAGATGGAAACGTAGCCAATCATTTTGTGACTATGAGAAATTCCGGACTCTTAGGAAGGTCGTGAAACGTGGTGTGAGTGAGCGATATACTGTCTATCTTAATGAGATGGAGAGTGCTATTGCGGTTAATCCTAACCACTTTTTCAGATTTATTAAGAGTAAGCATATTTCACATGGTCTTGAGCATTCATTCTCATTTGGTAATAAAAGTTTTGACGGTCCTGAGATCGCCAATGCTTTTGCTTCATTTTTTTAGCTCTGTCTTTGACCAGAGAAAACCATCCCTTAATGCTAGTTTGGCTTCACAAATTGGTACTGAGGGTGTCGGTATAGACATTCCGCGGGTATCGCTGGGAGATGTTAGGATGGCTATTATGAAGCTGAAGGGGTCTGTTGGGCCTGACGGTGTGCCCCCTGACGTATTAAAGGTATGCTGTAATTCGCTTTTAGAGCCTCTTCAGTTTATTTTTAACCTTATTCTTGCTTCTGGTAATTATCCTGAAAAATGGAAATTATCTAGAGTCATTCCTATTCATAAGAGTGGCTCTAAAAATGAGGTTGAAAATTATAGACCTATTGCTATTATCTCGGCTATTCCCAAAATTTTTGACATCATCCTTCACCGTTTGATTCTTGCGCAGTTTAAAAGATTATTGTGTGATGAGCAACATGGTTTTACACCCTGTCGTTCCACTACCACTAATCTCGCCTGCTTCACACATTTGATCATGTCTAAAGTTGACGTTGGTCAGCAAGTTGATGTAGCCTACTTTGACTTTCGTAAAGCCTTTGATCAAGTCAATAATGACGCTCTTTTGATCAGGTTAGCTGAAGTGGGTTTTTCAACGCGTCTTCTTAAACTCTTTGCTTCTTATCTTAGTGATAGGAAGCAATTTGTTAGATATGGTCTTTATGAATCTCCTTCATTTTTTACTCGATCTGGTGTTACTCAGGGGTCCACTTTAGGCCCATTACTATTTACAATTCTTATTAATAACCTCCCTAGAGTTTTATGTAATGCATCATGTCTCTTGTTTGCTGACGACGTTAAATTATTTTTTGCTGTCAAGGATGAGAGGCAAGCCTCTCTCCTTCAAGCTGATATTAACGCTGTCTTGGAGTTCAGTTCTAGTTTAGGCCTTGAACTTAATTTAAACAAATGTGCAATTATGAGCTATGGACGTGCACATTCACTCTATTGTCACGGATATTCCATTAGATCCGTCTTGTTGAAGCGTGTGGAATCTATTGTCGATTTGGGTATCACTTTTGATCCTCAGCTCACCTTTCACAACCATATCAAAAAAGTCGCTGACGTTTTCTTTCGTCGACTTGGATTTGTTTTGAGATATGCAAGATTATTCTCCAATCCTTTGTCTTCTCGCTTGCTTTTCAATTCGCTTGTGAGAAGTAAGCTAGAGTATAATGCGATTGTGTGGAATCCGCATGAAGCAAATTACTCTCTGATGATTGAGAAAGTGCAAAAAGCATTTCTTCGTTTCCTATATAGGAAAGAATATGGGTATTACCCATATCTCTACCCCACTCCTTTCCTTTTGGGCATGCTTGGGTATAATTCCCTTGAACTTCGGAGAAACTTCTCATTAATTCGTTTCGTTCTCCTGCTCTTACGTGGTAATACGTCATGCCCGTTGTTGCTGGAGCAGTTGGGGCTTTATGTCCCTATTCACTATGTGCGTGGTAGACATCATCATTTGCTGGCTGTACCTCCTGCCCGCACAGTCCTTTTTCGAATGGCTCCTATTCCAAGAGCTATCCGACTTCTTAATGAAATCGTTGCTGCCGAGACTGAATGTGATATTTCCACCTTAGTGAGCGTAAATTGTCGGAAATTACTCTAACCCATTTATCTGGTAGTCTGCGCTCATCATTGTTTTCATGATTGATTTATGAGTGAAATTTTGATTAACTCTCTTCCATTTGGGCCTTACAGGGATGTTTTGTATTTGTAGTTGTTTCTTACATATTTATTGAAACTGGCTGTAGGTGCAAGGCATTCCTTATGCTATATTTTTTTTGATATTTTTACTTTATCTGTTATTATTAAATGCTATTTTTTATGTATGTATGGATGTATTTATGTTATGTTTAATTGTTATTTTGTTTTTTTTCTTTTTTGTGTTATATTTTTTGACCATTGTGGCGCTTTAGGAATTCCTGTTATGCCACAATGGTCTGTTTAAAATAAATAAATAAATAAATAAACAATGATTAGATAAAATTGGCAAATTCTGACAAGAAACAATCGACTTGGAGTCACAAATATCCAAATTCGATCCTGGGCTAATATATTAAAGATTAGCACAGGATCGAACCCAATCAGTGGCGTAGCGTGAATTCCCGGTGCCCCCCCGCAATATATTTTACGGCGCCACACCTCCCCCCCACCCCCTCCCCCATATATTAATATTAGAAAAATAACTTTCCAAATTAGTATTTATACTTTTTTACGTATCGATATGTGTACCTATATATCAAAGTGCATTAAAGTTTAATCTGGACGACCAACAAGCAGTGCACAATCTGTTTAAAGTCTCCGTCACGGGCCCGAATGTGAAACGTCCGAAAACGCAAACATCGGAAGGCAAAGATCGAAAATCGAAAGATCAAAAAAAAAGGGTGCATGGTAAACGGTACATACTCACTTAATTTGCGCGAGCAGGATACAACAGGAACAAGAGAAACGGGCTTTTCCTCCCGTATTGATGTGCGCGCGCAGAATACGGGAGGAAAATCCTGTTCCTCTTGTTCCTGTTGTACCCTGCTCGCGCAAATTAAGTGAGTATGTACCGTTTACCATGCACCCTTTTTTTTATCTTTCGACTTAAGATCAGACCCAAAAAATATAAACAAGAATAAGAGAATTCTCAGCTAATAGGTTGAAGTGGCACTGACGTTCAAAAGATGGAAAAAAGACGGTAGTCTTCTAGCCCTATTGGCATAGATCAATTACACAATGAGGATAAATTCAAAATATGTTAATGTATGTACATACACATATAGTACAAATAGGTTGAAAAATAAGAGAAGTTTTTAAAAAAATTACGGAACAAATGAAAAAATCCGTGAAAAAGGCGCGCTTCGTGGCGCCCCCCAGGTCTCGGCACCCCCCCCCCCCCCCGCCCGCATTGCGGGGTCTGCGGGCGCGGTAGTTACGCCACTGAACCCAATATTCTCTTGGTGCTAAACATAAACGCAATCACTGAGCCATACTGATGGGTACCTCAGATAAATACATACTAGAATAAGAGAAAACAAAAAAATGAGGTGAGTAACGTTAATAATTGCGTTACGCTTACGAGGGTATAGTTATGAGATTTTAAAATCATTTTACAAAAGTAAAAAATGCAGGTTATCTTGAAAACTGTAAGGCTTTGTATTATGGAGGATGAACGAATGAGACGACTGGCATGTTAATGCACGTGTTTATTATATGACAGCTGAAGACAGAGTTAGTAGCAGCACTCCGAACCCAGCCGGGTTGGTCCCCACTCGCAGGAAGGCAACCAAACTCGACCATGTCGTATAAGCGAGCCGCCACATCACTCCCCCCCCAGCATCAGCGATACCAAAATTACAAAGAAACAAATTTTACAAAAGAAAAAAATTATTGTTACACAAAGAGAAAAAATTATTACGTGGGGAGAAAAAATTGTTGACGTGGGTCATCCGCTGTGTACATAGGTGTACCGCCCTGAATGGTCGGTAGATTCGAGGGCGGTGACGTCGCGAGCAGGACGGTGGCTGGTCCGATGGTCGCGCGATGCGATGCTGCGGCGGCGCCGCTCTTCCGAGGCTAATGTCGGTTGGTGGGGCGGCGGGGGCGGCAGGGGCATCGATGTGGTTGATGATACTCCGAGCTGGACTGTGAGTCGTTGTGGCTCGTGGAGGTGTTGTAGCGCTACCGCCCGTCTCGGCGTGACGACGCTCGTGGGGACGGACGGGGCCTTGATGATGATGATGATGATGATGATGGTGCTGAGGTGGTGTATGTCTTGTGGTGCTGGATGACCGTTCTATGTGTAGTGGATCGCGCATGACTCCACATCCAGCTGTCAAGATCGTCGTCTCATTCGCTCCCCCATTTTTGTAAGCACCTGTCATCGACGTTGTGGCTGGACGTCGGTAGGTAGGTAGGTAGCCGTGTCTGCTCGTTTATTGTCACCCGCGGGCCGCGACGCGTGTTGATGGCGATGGGGGCGCGGCGGGTAGCTTCTCCCGCCTGGCTCGGCGAGGCAGGGATGAGCGGCATGTTGAAATTGATCGAGGCTGCGTGGCTCGATGTCGGGGGTCACCAGTATGGAGGATGAACGAATGAGACGACTGGCATGTTAATGCACGTGTTTATTATATGACAGCTGAAGACAGAGTTAGTAGCAGCACTCCGAACCCAGCCGGGTTGGTCCCCACTCGCAGGAAGGCAACCAAACTCGACCATGTCGTATAAGCGAGCCGCCACAGTATTATGGGGTGACGTGAAAATTGGTCCACTGCCAAAATGTACACGCGACAATTGGTTCATTACCAATTATGTATTATGGTAAGTGTAATGACCTCTAAAAGCACCCTGTATAAACATGAAGAAGCTTCTCTTTCTCCTCAGCTCCATAAAACATGATACAGCTCTTTAGAACAATTAATGAAAAATTGAAAATCGTCTAATTTGTAACAAATCTCTTCTATGAAGACCACGAGATGGTGTAAGCTTGAATATTCAATTCAGACTGATTTGATTCAACTATTTTCAACCATCATTCGCATACTTTCTGTCGGATACCGAATGAAGGCGAAAGCCTTCTACGATATTTTAAGAAAACATTATTTGCACATGGAGCTCAAGGCTGCTGATATTCCTGATATAAATATGGTGTATTCCAATATATTCCAGTTCCAGTGTATATTCCAATATGGAGCAGTGACATCGCATGGGGGAAGTTGCAGACCGCACCAGGGTGTCACCATCCTGGGGGGAGGGGGGTGACACCAAATGAAGAATATAATTTGATATGTATTTTCTTATGGAGGAATTTATTAAGATTTAGTTTGTTTAATATTAGTTTTTTTAGTCGGGAAACGAGAAACGTTGGGTTGGGAAAGGGTGACTCCCCGACTTGCTACACAGGGTAACACCATCGCTTGTGACGTCACTTCATACGCATTCGGTGCGGTGCATAAATCGACTAGGGCTGCCCACCCAGTCGTCCCCGGCTTGATTTTAAGTCGATCTTTTCTCCATTCTTAAAATGTACGTATGTTGATAAATGTTACCCGAAAATATCTGAAACACAACCGACATATTCGTTGTGCATATGTTTCAGATAAATGAATGATGTATCATATCGATGTGCATATGTGCATATATACATATATGTAGATTAATATCCAATCTTAACGAATGCGACACAAAAATCGATCTGTTGTTAGGGCTCTACGAGTCTACGTACATATTTGGCCGAATCTGTTTTTCTAATAGAACAATAGATTATTAAATATGAATATTATAAAATCGGATACACGAAATTCTTTGAACGATAAAAATCTTGACCTGTAGTGAATTTATCTTTCATTGTAAATCCCAAAAATATTTCCAAATCCGAGGAGTGTCAACGATCTGTTGTAGCATAAACCATGCTTATTTTTAAAATTGTTATTTTTTCATAAGCATTATGTATTTGTTAACGTTATATAAAACATATCCCCCCCCCCCCTCTATATACATATGTATGTTGGTAGATTGCGATATATTTTCATAGAGAATAGTTGGACGAAAATATTAGCTTTATACCAGGGCAGCCGAATTACAAAAAGGTTTGGCTGCCCCGGTATAAACTATCGAGAGTATATTTTTTTCCAAAAATAAACATGTCTTTTAAATACAATAAACTAAGAATATTAATACTTTAATTTATTATATAAATTTTCAGATAGATCATCAGAAAACAAGTCAAAATATCCAGATTGGGATCAAAATTGAGGTAAGACAATTATGTTCATAATAACGACATGTTAATATTCAAATATTTAACAAAAAAGCATTTCGTCATAATGAATTTCTCCATTTCATAAAAATCTTGGTATTATTAAAGATAATATTTTTTCAAATTATTATAGTATTATTAATTACAGTATTTTTTATTATAGTATTATTAATTACAGTATTTTTTATTATAGTATTATTAATCATAGTATTTTCAAGGTTTTTCGTAGTTTCACTTGTTTTAATATTGAAATTTTTAAGTATAATATTTCAAATTATATTACTTTAAGATGTAGTATTTTAAATTTTTAAATATTTTTAATTATAGTAGGTATATTACTTATCTAGTATACATATACAGTATTTTTAATTTTAATTGAAGTTTTCACGTGTTTTACACACAATCAACTAGGATGATTAATATTTTTACTTTAATATGAATTTTCAGATAGACGGTTATTTTACGATAAGCTCGTAGCATCAGAAAAAAATCACAAAATCTGGATTGGGATCAAAATTCAGGTAAGACAATTATATTCATAATATCGACATGTTAATATTGAAATAATTAAGAAAAACCAAATTTTCGACATATTGAAGTTCTCTTTTTCATAATAATCTTGTATGGGTGAGAGGGTGGTATTATTTTTTTGAATTAATTATAGTATAATTAATTACAGTATTTTTTTATTATGGTACATTAATCATAGTATTTTTTATTTTAATATTTTTTATTATAGTATTGTTTATTATAATGTTTTAAATATAATATTTTTGATTTTGAAATTTTAAATTATAATATTTTTAGATTCAAATATTTTTAATTATGGTATTTTTAATTTTTATTTATTATTTTTAAATTTCAGCGATCCAAAAAAAAGATGGGAGTTTTTGAAATTCATAATGAAGATGGACGGGAAGGATTCCAGAATGATAGTCGAATCGAGGTGACGAGAAAAACGGTGTTCAGCGAAGATGGAAAACAATACATCGAGGGAGAGTGGCAGGGAAACAATTTAACAAAAGTATTATCCTGTCAATTTAATACTAGGTTCACCGATGAAAAGACGTTTTACATCAGAAACCAAACTCCAGGATATTTGTTTATAATAGATCATGAACAGTTTATTGCTCGTGCAAAAATTTCAGATACAATTGGTTTATATGTGAAAAATAGCTTTTTGGATAACCGTATCATATGTGAGCTTTTATTTAACAAAATTAAAATAACGGAAATTTTTAAAGATGGTTTAATGAATAAAAAGAAACATTGCTACAAAGATTTTATCTCACTTATCAGTGACATTTGCCATAAGATTGGTGATGATATCGCTGTCAATGATGATATTCTACAAATATATACTACAAATATATAGATGATATTCTACAAATATATAGATGATATTCTACAAATATATATACAAATTACATGTAGAGGTTGTGATCGAGAAATCTCGTCTCGAGATTTCTCGAGAAATTTTGATCCTCGTTTTTCGAGAATATTTTATTGTGAAATTTCGAGATTCTGATATCTCGAGAATATTTTTTATGAATCTCGAAAATATCGAGAATATTTTAAATTTATCACTACATGTTTTTTTCACTAAACTGACTGATTTGTATACTTGTTAACTCGTATAATTGTGTATTGTAGATGGTAGATATAAAAGATGGTTTAATGAATAAAAAGAAACATTGCTACAAAGATTTTATCTCACTTATCAGTGACATTTGCCATAAGATTGGTGATGATATCGCTGTCAATGATGATATTCTACAAATATATATTGAAATTGGAAACATAAATAAAGAAGATGTGCTACTTAAGAATGATTTGATTATGAATAAACTCGTCGAAAATAAATATGTTTCAGAGGAAATCAAAGACATTGCAAGAACATTCTTGAATATATTACAGTCTATTGAAAAAAGAAATGACACACTACCAAATATAGAAATTGAGGATTTCAATCTTACCGAAGAAGTGACAAAAATCATCGGTGAAGGACTAGAACACCATAAAAGAACTTTACATGACAATTGTTTTATTTTTTTCGACAATTACAACTTCAACGATCTATCAGCAGAGCAGCTTCTATTTATAACAAAAAATGACATGAAAATGATGTCAGATCTTGCATCTGTCTCTGACAATAAATGTTTTTCTAAAATTTTAAACCTGTTTCAAGCCCTTTTCATCGAAAAAGTTGAAGCCGCTACGAAATACGTTTCTTATAGAAAAATGGCACCAATGTTCAATTTAGTTACTTATTACATTTTTAAAAGCTTCACCGAGCTTATCGAAACCATAAGCAGTATTACAAAAACATCTGTTGAAGATACTTTGAATATCATACAAACAAATTCTACTATAAACTGGGAATCCCCTTGTTCCTTAGATTTGTCCATGGAAAGACAGTGTCGCTTCCTCTTTCAATTGATTACGTTTTTCAGTAAAGGTTCATACTATGAATACACTTATGAATACACTTTTAAATTTTTAACGTCTAAAAACGTTTTGAGTAAACGCAACGTTACTCATGAAAATTTGAGGAAATTATTAAATTTAAAAGTTAGCCTTCGTATATTTAATGTTGAATTTGCAAGTATACCAGAAGACCGACGCATATGGTTATACTTACTCGATGATGCAATGTCCATAGAAGGGAATGATTGCTGTTTTGAAAATTTCCAACCCGTGTTGTCTGATTTTGTGAATTACATCAGCAAATCCGATAGCTCTTTGGAAGTATTTCGCATCTTCACCCACAACCTCATACAGTTTATCGTAAATGGAGAGCGATGTTTGTCATATTTTAGGAATCTTGATGTGTCGGAGTCACTTTAAAAATTTTGTTGTATAAAAAAAAGTTGTCTTGTCTGAAAAATTACTGTACTGTTATTTTACAATCATTGATGTATGTATAGCATAAAGAGGCTAAAAATTTTTTGAGATTTTATTCTCATTTTGGAAATTTAGTGTATGAAAATGCTGGCTACTCCTGTCCAAAAATTATTATGTTGTAAATTTTGCAATCATTTATAACATAAAGACGATGGTAATTTTTTAGATATTTTCCGCTAATTAAAATTTTCTTTGAATAAAAAAAGATTGGTTATCCCAGTTCAAAAATTATTATCAGAGTACGGATAGCCAAGGTGCCGCTCATTGTTCAATTGTTGTAAATGCTTTGTAGAAAAGGTTCGGCAAACCTTAAACCTTCATATGTTTGCGGATGATACGTTAGTTTATATTGTAGGTGATGATGTTTAGGGAATTACGGTATTTAAGTGATTGGTTATGTGAGAATAAACTGAAAGTGAACTTAAGTAAGACTAAGATGATGTGGATGAATAATAAAAAAGTTGTGAGTGATGTGATTATGGATGGGAGAGTGGTAGAAGTAGTAGATAATATTAAGTATATGGACATTTATTTGGATTGTAAATTAAGTTTTAAGGTGCACGCAGATAATATTATTAAAAAAATGGCAAAAAAAGTTGGTGTACTTTGTAGGTTAAGAAATTTATTAAGAATAAAAAGTAAAATATTTATTTATTTATTTGGAAAATTTACAGTTTATTAAGTTACATAGATTGATAGTAAAAAAACATAATTATGTTAAGTAAACCATTAATAATTTTCACATATAGGTAAAAAAAAGAAAAGCTCAAACATTTAAAATAAGAAACAAAAATGATAATAGAGTAAGATAGTTAGAGAAAACAAAAAGAAAAAAATAGAAATAGCAGTATAATAAAAATATCAAAATAATAAGAATAATAATATGATAAAAATTATGAAATAATAAAAATAATATAATATATAACAAAAAACAAAAAGACAAAATAAAAATTCATAATCACAATCGTAAATTTTCAATAAAATTAATCATCGAAAAACAAATTTGCAATAATCACTCTAGCTTGTAAAGCATTAATATTAAATAAGTCAAACATAGAAATTGTTAAAATTAGTGTGTTGATGGTGGAGCTTGCATGCCAGATGAATGAGCTTCTTCCATAATTAGAAAAAGTATTAGGTATGTAAAGGAGCTCATTACATCTAGTCATTCTATTTGGCACACGCAATGATAGTCTGCTCAATAATTGAGGACAGTCGATCGAGCCGTTAAGGATGTTCAAAATTGTTGAGATGTCAGCTATCTCCCTTCTTTTGACAAGTGGAAGTAGATGCTGACACCTACAAGCATCTTCATAGGAAGTATAGGATAATCCAAAACGGCTACTGATGTACCTCAAGAATCTCTTCTGAATGCGCTCCAATCTGTCTCTTGCACCAGAGTACTCTGGGTTCCAAACTTGGGATGCAAACTCAACAATACTTCTTACGTATGCACAATATAGTATTTTGTATGATTTAATAGAAGTAAAGCATTTGGAGGACCGGATGACGAACCCGAGGGCCTTCGACGCTCGAGCTACAACATTGTCAATATGTTTACCAAAGGATAGATCAGAGTTTAAAAAGACTCCCAAATCCCTAATTTCCGATACACTTGTGAGTCTATGTCCGTTGATTGAATGAGGAAAGTCAACTGGACATAGTTTTCTGGTGAAGGTTATGCAGGAGCATTTTGCTACATTAATTTCCAACTTATTTATGCTGCAATAAGCCTCTAGCCTGAACAAATCATCTTGTAGGGCCAAAGCATCATTTCGGTTGTCTATTCTCTTGAAAATCTTCATACCATCAGCAAATAATAGTACACTTGAATTCTGAAAACATTTTTCAATATCGAAGATGAAGATATTGAATAATAGAGGTCCCAAGAGGGAGCCTTTCGGACCACCAGAAGGAATATTCATCCATCTCGATATAAATCCATTTAATAAGACAGCCTGTGATCGACGTGTAATGTATGAGGTGAACCATCTATAGAGATCACCATGAATACCGATCTGTAAAAGTTTTTCAAGGAGAATATCGTGATCAATCCTGTCAAATGCCTTACTATAATCTGTATATATATAGTATCAACCTGAGACCGATCGTTCATGGTATTAGTAGCGAAATCATTAAATAGTAGTAAATTTGTTGTAACTGAGCGTCCATTCTGAAAACCATGTTGTTGCATACTAAGAGATTGCGAGATAGCTGGAAAAAGTTGGTCGTACACTAATTTTTCTAGTATCTTAGCAAATATAAATAGCATTGGTATAGGCCTGTAATTGGAAATTTCGTTTTTTTTCCTTTCTTATGTACAGGAGATATGAATGCTGATTTCCAGATACAAGGTACAAGGCCCTCACTAATAGATCTTTTATAGATAATGGTTAGTGGCAAAGTTAGGCTTTTAGCACATTTTGAGATAAAAATTGGAGAAATTAAATCTGGGCCTGCTGATTTATGAATATCAGTTGATTTCAAAATATTTAATACTTTTTCACTTCGAATTTCAATTGATCCAATTTCAGAGGAAGTTGTGACAGAACAGACGTTGGTTGGTAAGGGATAAGTGGAAGTCGATTGATTAGAGACAGGTTTAAGGAACGTCGAGTAAAAGAAGGAAGAAAACAAATTACAAATGTCCACCCCCGTACCAGCGGTAATGTCACCATGATACAGAATATGAGGTAGGATGTTGTTTTTGTTCCTTGATTTAATGTAGGACCAGAATGCTTTGGGATTCAAGGAAATGTCGTTTTCTACTTTAGTCATATAATTTTTGAAACATTCTTTCTCTAAAGTTTTTGCCCGATTGCGTAATAGTACAAAGGTATGATGGTCAGCCAAGTTGTTATAATTTTTGAATTTCTTAAAAAATTTGTACTTTTCCTTCAGGATTTTTTTTAGGGGTGCAGTATACCAAGCGGGAAATTTTCTACTTTGAACATGTTTCTGTGGGATATATTAAATTATATATAAGTTTATAAAATGAATTTACAGCATCATCAAAAGAAACAGTATGTAAATAAGACCAAGAAACAGAGTTTAATTCATTTTGAATCTCGTTATAGTTACCAAGATCAAAAAGGAATCTAGTATAAGGTTTAGATCTAAGTGATCGATAAATAGTTAGATCAGCAGTAATTAAAAGAGATTTATGATAAGGATCCTCAGGAACGAGAGGATCTAAACAGGCATCTACTACCAAATGTTCATTTGATAAAACTAGATCAAGAATACGGCCGAATAAGTTAAGTACTCCATTATATTGTTTAAAGTTACAAAAATGTAATGCATCAATAAGAGTCATTTCGGTGCTTCTTAATGAATTGATAGGCATAAGTCCTCTGGAGATATCCTGGGACCATTGGATATTACTTAGATTGAAATCTCCCACGATTAAAAATCTATCATCCGGGTAGTTTGTTGAAATAGTAGACATGTTTTCTAGAAAATTAGTAAGTTGAGTATTAAAAGAATTACCTATGATCTCAGAACATAAATACAATACATATACATGAAATTTGAGAAGGTTGCGATGATTAGTGATGTTGCGTAAAGTGAGAGATATCCACATATCTTCCACAGAAGAGTGCCATTCTGGACGTGAAACAACTCCAAGTGCACACTAAGTTTTTTCATTTTTTTAAGTTTTTCAGTTTTTTCATTTTTTTCATTTTTCAGTTTTTTCATTTTTTTCATTTTTATCATTTTTTCAGTTTTTCAGTTTCCCAGTTTTTTCAGGCCCCGGGGTGCCGGAGGCATCGGGGGCGCTGGGGGCGAAGCCGAAGGCATTGGGGGCGCTGGGGGCGCCGGAGGTGTCGGTGGCGCTAGAGGCGAAGCCCCCGGGGTGCCGAAGGCATCGGGGGCGCTGGGGGCGCTGGGGGCGCCGGAGGCGTCGGCGGCGCTGGAGGCGAAGCCCCCGAAATGCCAAAGGCATCGGGGGCGCTGGGGGCGAAGCCCCCGGAGTGCTGAAGGCATTGGCGGCGCTGGGGGCAAAGCCCCCGGGGTGCCGAAGGCATCGGGGGCGCTGGGTGCGCTGCGGGCGCCGGAGGCATCGGCGGCGCTGGGGCCGAAGGCCCCGGAGCGACGGAAGCGCCGGGGGCGAAGGCCCCGGGGTGCCGGAGGCGTCGGCGATGCACAAAACGTAATTCGTAATTCGTAATCACTTCGTAATTTGTCATTCGTAATTCGTGCATCAATTTCTTTCCGAAACCAGTCGATTCAATATCTTTAACTTTATTCGAGTTTCAATTCCTTTTCGAAACCACCCGTTGAAATCAACGGGTCCAACACTAGTCTAACATAATTACGATCTCTTCGCCATACTATATATATTTCATCAAAGAGTTCCTCATCACTTATAGTGGCAATCAACCAAGTTTCAGTAAGCAAAATAATATCATAATTGGACATGTTTATATTTCGTAAAAAAATATCAGTTTTTGTACGGAGACCACGTACATTTTGATAATATAAATTAATAGAATCCATTAAGTAGTCTCAGAAAAATAATAGAAAAAAAAGGTACACACATATATATATATATATATATATATATATATATATATATATATATATATATATATATATATATATATATATATATATATATATATATATATATATATATATATATATATATATATATATATATATATATATATATATATATATATATATATATATATATATATCATCATCATCATCATCATCATTTACAGCCACTCGCCATCCACTGCTGGATGAAGGCCTCTCCAACACGCTTCCACCCGTCTCTGTTTTGCGCAACACTCATCCATCTCACCCCGCACATTTTCCTAATTTCGTTCACCCATCTTCCTTGCGGTCTTCCTTTTACCCTTTTGCATTCTCTCGGGTACCATTCAAGCAATTCTTTTGTCCACCTTTCGTCCATCCTCCTAGCTACGTGACCCGCCCATTGCCATTTCAATCTCTTCACTCTATCCACTATGTCCACTACTCTTGTCATACTTCTCACCCACGTGTTCCGCTTTCTGTCTTTTCTCGTTATGCCAAGCATACAGCGCTCCATACTTCTTTGAGTGCATTGGATTTTATGTAGCATCTTGGTGTTCAGTGTCCAAGTTTCACATCCATACGTCATCACTGGCAAAACGCATTGATCAAAGATCTTTTTCTTCAGGCAGAGTGGCATTTTTGATTTAAAAACAGCATTCATCCGTCCAAATGCACTCCATCCTAATTTCATACGTCTCTTTATCTCTTCATCTTTATTACCAGACATGTCAATTATTTGACCTAAATATAAATAATTATTTACTACTTCTACTGGTTTATCATCTAATGGGATGCTATCAGGCATGCAATACCTATTGAACATTAGTTTGGTCTTATCTACGTTAATTTTTAATCCTACTTTTCTACTTTCCCTGTCCAGCTGTGTTAGTCTGTTAAGTAGGTCAGCTGAATCACGAGCTATTAAAACTATATCGTCTGCGAACCGAAGGTGACTCAAGAAGCGACCGTTGATGCTTACTCCGGCTTTGTCCCATTCCAAGTTCCTGAAAACTCCCTCAAGCACCGCATTGAATAACTTGGGCGAGATTGTATCTCCATGTCTTACTCCTTTTCTTATGCTAAATCTATCTGTACCTGAAAAAATTTTAACCGAAGCTGTGGCATTCTTATATATTGCAGCTAACAGCCCCACATAGGGTTCCGGTACTCCCTGTGTTTGTAGAGCGTTAAGTACTGCATTGTGGCTCACTGTATCGAAGGCTTTCTCATAATCGACGAAACCTAGGCACAATGGCCGTTGATATTCGTTGGCGCGTTCGATTAGTTCGCCAACTACTTGGAGGTGGTCCATTGTACTGAAATTTGCCCTAAATCCTGCCTGTTCTATAGGTTGGTTCTCGTCGAGGATATTCTTCAGCCTTTCTGTAATAACCTTCGTGAAGAGCTTGTAGACCGCTGAAAGTAAACTAATGGGTCGGTAGTTCTTGATATCGCTTTTATCACCTTTTTTGTGTATTAAGATGATAGTTGCGTTATTCCATCCTTCTGGTATAGCTTGGTTCTGGATGCATTTGCTGAAAAGCCTAGCTAAGATATTATTGAGGGGGGAGCCGCCACATTTTAGTAAGTCAATGGGAATATAATCTTCCCCTGGGGTTTTACCGTTCTTTGCAGTTTTTAGCGCGGCCTCTACTTCGCTAGGCAATACTGCAGGAACCCTTTGGCCGTGTGTCGGTTCCAGAGCGGGGAATTGGCCGTTGTCGTTCTCGTATAGTTTTGCATAGAACGTGTAAACTCTGTCTATGATTTCTTCTCTATTCCTAATTATTACTCCGCTCTCTGATCTGATTGCGATCATTTGGTTTTTGCCTAAGAAAAGATCCTGTTTGTACTTTTTCAGGCTACGGTTATTCTTAATGGTACTTTCTATTAACTTGCTGTTAAAATCCCTGACATCCCTGACTATTCTCTTTTTAATTTCCTTATTTACTAGATTGTATTCTTGCTTATTATTATCCCTATCTAAATTCCTTTTATGCTTAATTAGGTTTTTTGTTTCCGCTGAAATTTTGCTTAATTTAATCTGTTTCCTGAATCCACCTAATTTCTTACCTGTTGAGGTTAGAACCGAACTAATTACAGTGTTCAATTCCTCGATGTCTGCTTCTGGGTTTAATTTCTCGTATCTATTTCCAAGTTCGAGTTCGAATTCCTTTTTCCTAGACCTTAGTTGAGCGGTCTGGAGAGCTACTGCATCCTTTTATTAATTTCCTACGTTCGAAATTTATATTAATGGCCATCTTGGCCCGGACTAATCTGTGATCGCTACCTATATCTACTTTACTTAAAACACTAACGTCTTTAACGGAGTGCAGGGTATTTGTTAGGATGAAATCTATTTCGTTTCTGTCTCCTTTAGGACTCTCCCAAGTCCACTTATTGTTTGCGTTTTTCCTGAAAAATGAATTAGTGATAAAGAGCCTGTTGTGTTCTGCGAATTCTATGAGGCGATCGCCTCTTTCGTTTCTTTGGCCGGTACCAAAATTGCCTACTGCTCTTTCCGTGTTTGCCTTTTGTCCTATTTTTGCGTTAAAGTCGCCCATGATTATTTTAAAGTGGTGGCGGCTATTATCGTATGCGCCCTGTAGTTTTTCGTAGAAGTCTTCTATTTCCTCGTCTGGGTGGCTAGATGTGGGGGCGTACACTTGGAAGATTTGACAAGTGTACCTGCTCGAGATTCTTAATACTACATAGCATATACGTTCCGATATGTCGCTTATTTCTATAATATTTCTTTCTATTCTCTTATTGATAAGAAACCCTACTCCTCCTATTCTACCATTTGGTAGCCCTCTCCAGTAGAGACAGTTACCACTTTTTAGGATTATTTGGTTTTCCTGTTTTCGTCTTACTTCGCTAAGTCCTACTAAATCCCATTTGATACTTTCTAATTCATTCTCTAATGCAAGCACACTTCCTTCACTCGATAACGTTCTTACATTGTACGTGGCTAAATACAGGTTTCTATTAGCTAAGCTATCATCCAT
The DNA here is from genome assembly GCF_051622035.1 of Arctopsyche grandis. Classification (NCBI taxonomy): domain Eukaryota; kingdom Metazoa; phylum Arthropoda; class Insecta; order Trichoptera; family Hydropsychidae; genus Arctopsyche; species Arctopsyche grandis. The sequence continues at coordinate 32,566,980 of NC_135356.1, read as the reverse complement.
CGTCACTCTTACCTTGTTGGAGGTTTGGATATTATTTTTCTCGCATTTATCCAAGATGTGTTGAGAAAAAGGCGGTACTTGAGAGAGATTTCCATTCAAGGAGTGAGTTCTTACCGCCATAGACTCTTCTCTGTGGTCAGCTTTGTCTGATAGTCATCCTAGGTATCACTTGGATCACTTATGAGTTATTACATGCCGTATAACAGGGTTATTTTGTAAGTGAAAGTAGTTAGTTATGATAATAATAGATTAGCAATTGTTATACTACTTTTTTACAGATCTTTATCGTGAGACGCCTCTTTGGAGACAACGGATTTATATATGTGTGAGTGCGGTTTGCAATTTAATATTTTAATAATAAATTTAGTAAAGAATATAAAATTACACGAATTACTTTAATATAAATTAAATATGAAAACGAACTATTAGACAATTGGGAAACACCGTTTCTATTTGCTATTATTCTATTAAGTAAAGTTCGTTAAAAATTTTTGTCTGAAAGCAATTATGTGGAAGATTTATTGCTTCTGTGGGACCGAATTTTGACTGACGAACAAGGACCCTTATTTTTTTTTTGTATTCAGGTAGGGAGATGTATCTCGTTCGTATACGCTTTTGTAACTGACACAAAATTAACACAAAATTTTACGAAATCACTGATATTAAGAAACGCTGTTAACGGCCGATCATCTGTTTATTTTTACACTTAAATTATACTAGGATGCAATTAGTAAAATAAGTGAGTAGATGGTTAGGTATTGTAGTGATAGATGCGTGGGGAGTCCGAGTATTTCGAAATGCAAAGTGAGAGCGAGAGAAACGCGCGCGGAAACGGTGACAGTCGGACTCGGACTCATATATATATATATATATATATATATATATATATATATATATATATATATATATATATATATATATATATATATATATATATATATATATATATATATATATATATATATATATATATATATATATATGTGCATGTATACAAATGCATATAAACACATACACACATATATAAAATTATACACGAAAATACACATGTCCATATGCATACATACAAAAATATGAAACGGATTAATAGAGTAGGAAGATAAAGCATATGGAAATAAGGAACATGGAAAGCACACAGGATAAAATATAGCAATGTAATAAAAATCGGATAAATTGTAAAACGTAAATAGAATTGGCAATTAATGAGTACGTAGTGATAGACGTGTAGATATCCATAAGCATAAATATCAGTAGTTATGTGTATATGTATATAAATATACATACACTTGCATCCATAGAAGTGATGCGGAATTACCGAGCAAACCATCACTCGTGATACCAATTGAATTATAATAAAATAAATAAAGCGAATTATATAGTTGTTTAGCAAGTATTTGTTCATAATATAATAATAAACAATGATTTAGATGACAATTGACGATAGAATTGGAAATAAAGTGCATTTAGAAACATAAGAAATAACCAATAATTAATAATGAAAATAAAAACCATAATATATAGGTAGAATTGATACACAAAGATAGATGTATTGAGTGCACAAAGATAGATGTACATATAAGCTTACATGCGTAGGTAAACATAGACATATGTATATAAATGAACATGCATTAGTAATTATAAATAAAGATATAGAATTATTGTTCAAATAATAATCATTGATGGTAGTAAATAAATTTGAATATATATTAATAATGTGAAATATGGAATTAATTAGTTTATGTTCTTTAATAATAATATTAATATTAAAATAATAATTAATAATAGAAGTGAAATTATAGTTATAAATAGAGCAAAAAGTATGGGAGAAAATACAGTAAAAAATGTAATTGCATGCATAAGTATATATAATTATAAATGAAGATATTGAATTAATTATCAAATAATAATTATTGATGATAGTAATTGAATTGAAATAAGTATTAGTAAAATAAAATATGGAATTAATTAGTGTATATTCTTTGATAATAATATTTATATTAAAATAATAATCATTAATAAAAGTGAAAATATAGTAAAAAAAAATATGGTAAAGAGAGTAGTGAGAAATATAGCAAAAAATATAGTGGAGAATACAGTAAAAAATGTAGATATAAAATATAGAGAAGAGAATAACAGGATCGGTAAATATAATTATCACAAAAAAGAGAAGGTAAGAAAAATATAAAGAAAAAATTAGAATTAATTGCTTATTCATTGAAAAAATATTTATAGAATCTTTTTTAAATCGTCCAAAGTCTTTATGTGCAGTATCTTTGAAGTGGAGTTTTTTCTTAAAAGTATATTTGAATTTCTTACCCAGACGTATTGAAACCCCTTATCTTTTATATTATTACAAAATTTAAAATACTTTGTCGTCCCTCGTAAATTTTGCATAAATTATTGCAAAATTTAAAATAAAATAGATTTTTTGACTAGGGAAACCAAACTTGTTATACAACCAAATTTTTTAAATGTGAAAATTGTTTTTAAAAATTATTTTTAAAAATCATCTTTATACTATAAATTATTCTTCTTCTTCATGTGCCATGTCCTCCTAGAACATCGGCAACTAGATGTCCCATTCTTATTTTGTCCATTGCTGCTCGGAATAATGCTCGGGTGCTGAGGCCGTACCATTGCCGAAGATTTTTTAGCCATGATGTTTTCCGCCTGCCCCGACTGCGTTGGCCTACGATTTTTCCCTAGATTATTAGGCGCAGGAGATCGTATTTTTCGTTCCGCATCACATGTCTGAAGTACTTCAATTTACGCCTTTTCACACTTTTGAGCACTTCGACATGTTTTCCCATCAGGGCAAACACCTCAGCATTAGTACGACGCGCCATCCATGAGATTCTCAGCATCCTTCTGTATGTCCACATCTCAAATGCCTCTAGTTTCTTGCATGTGGCATCCGTCGGGGTCCATGCTTCTGTTCCGTACAGAAGGATGCTGAAAACGTAGCATCGTAGAAGTCTCAGTCGGAGTGCTATACTGAGATCACGTGTGGTTAGGACTTGCTGAATATCATCCATTTGGTATTTTTTGTATTGAGCTTCAACCCCGCCCTACAGCGATGCACAACAACTGCGTCCATTGTTGCCTGTAAGTCGTTGTATTACTCCATCCGGTCCAGCAGCTTTTCCGTTCTTTGCCTGTTTAATTGTATACAAGATTTCGCTTTTTGTAATGTCCAGCCCACCATCAACTTGGATGATCAGAGCTGATTCTCTATTATCATTGAATAAGGTTTCCATGTATGATTTCCATTCTGCAAGCCTTTCTTCAATATTTAGTGGTTTGCCGGTTTGATCTGTAAGTGAACTAATATATTTATTTTTGTATATTCTTTTATATCTGCGCCGAAGATCCATTAGTTGTAGTATTTCTTCTGCCATCTACGGCTTACTCTTGGTTTTTTCTGAAGCTGTTAGCCTCTGCTGTGTAGTTGTGTTGATTATATCTTTAACGGCAATCCACGTAGATTCAATATCCATACTTCTTGATGTAGAAACATTGCTCAATTTATCGATTAGTTCATACTGTATCAAACTTCTGATTCTTTCGTCATGCAATTTTTCCATTTCGATACCAGACGCTTTATTTTTTCTTGTGTAACTTTTAAATAGATAAAATCTCGCCACAGATTTAACCGCCACCACTCTCGTCTCGGCGCTCCTTGTCCAGGACCACCATGTCGCCATGGTAGTTGACTACGGGAGTCGTTCCCCTATCCGCAACCAGGGGACCCGTGCGGTTGTATGGAGCTATACCTCCAGCCGTCCTCTCGTCGAGAGGAACCCCCCCCCCCCCTCCAAATCAGTTAGTGCCGGTCGATCAAATCGTCCGTCTCACGGTTGACCAACTCGCCACCGACCAACTGAGCCTTCACCACCGCTTGGTCCATTTTCGAGGACCGGTACAATAATAAAAGGTTGTTGGTCCAGAGACACGTGCAGGCACTGCTCAACGCTGAGCCTGTGGGCCGTGACGTCGGTCAAGGGTTGCGGCGGCTGGTTGATGACATCACCATGCATGTCCGCACCCTCGGTTCCATGGGCATCGTGATTCCCTGTCTTCCAAGCTGGACCGGTACACGGCCCGGCAATGGGACATGCAGTCGGTGAAGCACGAGGACTGGACCTTCGACAAATTTTTAAGTTTCCTTAAGTTTCAGTGCCAGGTGCAAATGAACGGTGAGCCCATCCAGAGGATGCACGCGCCGCGCCCCTGCACGAATGTAACTACCAAGGCTTCCGTTTACCACTCGAGAGTCGAGGTAGCTTCCTGCCCTAAGGGTCGGGGTGACCACTTGCTCCACTCATGCTCATCGTTCCGGAAACTGGCCTTACCAGAGCGAACCAGCTACGCGAAGAAGCTAAATCTCTGCATTAACTGTCTGCGTCCTGGCCACAAAGCACACAAACGCGTTGCTCCCACTGTCGCAAAGCACACCACACACTGCTGCACGCTGAGTCCCATAGCACTTCCAGGTACCTAGACGCCGCTCATATCCCAAAGGAAGCAAGTTTCGCTAATGAAGCGCCACACGCGTCTAGCCTTCATTCCCTGCATTCAACCACCAGGGCAGCAACAGCCCCTCGCACCGTTCTGTTATCCACAGTGGTGCTGTCTGCCCGTGGGAGCGATGGGCGTTGGAATAAGTGTCGAGCACTGCTCGACAGTGGGTCGGAACTCAACATCATCTCTAATGTCCAACCACATGCATTAAATGCAAGCATGGTCGGGGTAGGCTGTCAGGAAACGCCAATCTCCAAGGGCGTAGTCCTGCACGTTGCTCCTCGGGGGTCGAGGAGCCATGCCAAAATAAAGGAGATGGAATTCTTAGTAATCCCCAAGATCATGAACAAAGTTCCATCCAGAGACGTGTCGGAATTACGGTTGGGGTTGCCACAGCGCATTTACCTTGCTGACCCCACATTTGATTCCCCGGGTGCAATCGACATGGTCCTCAGATGCTTGGCATTCCATCAGTCCCTCAAAAACGGTAGGAGGAACATTTCAATTCCTCCATCACTCGCCAGCGAACGGGGCTCTACCATTCACCTGTTGAACACTTCGTTCGGCTGGGTTGTTAGTGGGGAACTGGGCTCAGTCCCAACCACCAACCGCTCCGGGAACTGCCATCAGACAGCTTCTCGTGATCCGTCGGCGGACCGAAGAGTTCGTTTGCCGAAGTGTACTGTAGTGTGGTGGCTGTATTTAGTTCCTAAGAAAATGTTTGAAAATCACGTTAGAAATAGTACGTCCATATCCAATGCTTATGTCTTATGTACATACTGCTTATACGCATGTACTGCAATGTATTCATTTATCATTTAAATAGGCTTAAATAATATCCGTTCAAATTGAATGTAGTTTCAAGTGTGGAACTTATTTGTTAACAATTTATATACCTCCCAGGATGAAGATAAGAACATTTCTTTTAGTGAAAAATTCACATTTTGTATTTGTTGTGTATTCTTGTATAGAATGTTGATGTTTGTTATCATTGTTCGGACCTCAACGTGGACCTAAATATTGACTACTCGTTCGGAGGAGAATGAGTGTAATTAATTACCATGGAAATCTTTTGTATACGTGTTCAGGATAATCTATCACGGATGCGGAATGTACGCATATTTTTTCGATTCACATATTAGCTTTGCAAATAATTCTTTATCGATATATAATACATATTGATATTAAATAAGATATTTAATTGTAACATGTGTTTGGTTTTAAGTATATGAATAAAATGTTCGCACGCTGTAATGTTGAATTTATTTCGAATATTTTAAATAGATATAGTGTAATAATTTGACGATGTCCGTCATTAAATTTAAGCAAAGTCCACTATCTGAATCAAATGAATTGTATGTTGAAATCTTTGTTAATATTCCAACCCGGGGAGATTGTTCGAGCCAAAAGCCCACATGGCCGTGTTTTGGGCTCTTACGGACTGCGCGCTCGTCTGCCGATGCGCGCCAGCTGTCAAACCAGACGCTCGCGAGACGCCAACCGAGAAGGTCTTGGTGTGGCTGGTCTACCCTTCCTGACCGGCCAGCGTACTCATCCACAGCCCCGCCATAAAGGGGCAGAGGCGCCGAGCAAAACTCCTCGGCTCGGCCATTCAACTGTCAATAAACAGGTTAAGCTAAACTGACTTTCTAATTCCCCCACGCCGCACCGTTCCAGAGCGAGCTGATCGAGACGACGACGACCACATACACAGTCGCTGGTCATCTACCCACACACACTCAGCCCCCGCAGCTATCGAAACATTGCTATTAATGCTTAATTGACGCTTCTCTACGCAGCACCGATCTGGGCGGATTCCATGGAAATAGAAAGGACGAGGAAAAAGTATGCCTCAGTACAGCGGAGGAGCGCACTCAGAGTAGCCACGGCGTACTCGACTGTCTCCGAGAACGCTGTTCTGGTAGTTGCAGGAATCAACCCGATCGATCTGCTCGCAAAGGAGAGGAAGCAACTCTTCGACGGCTCGAGAGGCAATGCATCGGAATCCCGAGAAGCAGCGACACGCAGGCGGAAGGAAATACGGCTAAAGCTGATGAGGTGCTGGCAGAGGCGGTGGGACGAAGAATGTAAAGGACGCTTTACCTACAGGATCATCCCATCCGTGGGCGACTGGGTCGAGAGGAAACACGGCGACACCAGTTTCCACTTGACACAGCTGCTGACGGACCACGGCTGCTTTGGCAAGCACATCCACAGGATACAAAAGGAGGCCGAAACAAAATGCTACCACTGCGAAGCCGAAGTGAACGACGCAGAGCATACCCTTTTTGAGTGCCCAGCTTGGGCGGAAGAAAGAAAAAGAATGAAGGAAATCGGAGTGACCTCACTTGAAAACCTGGGCAAGACGCTAATAGAGAAGATGGAAGCTTGGGTAGTCATCGACACGTTCGCGTCAACGGTGATGCGCAAGAAAGAGGCGCATGAACGAGAGAGAAGAATGCACGCGAGATGAATGGAATAAAGAAAGAAAGAACGACTAGAAACAAAGAATGAACGAAGATGAATGAATGGACCACCACTCCTTGAAGTAATACACAGAGGTCCCAGAGAGTGGAGGTCGGGGGTGGGGTTTAGCCGGTAAAATCCGGCACTACCCTGCAATTCGGACTGTAGGCTGTCTTTCGAAGATTCCCCACCTCCAGCGCAGCGAAAAAAAAAAAAGATGCTAAAATCGTAAAATATGCGAATAGATGCTAAAATAATAAACAAAAGTGAAATTTGCATAAAATTTAAAAAATTAATAGACAATGTAGAAGGGTCTTCCTATCCCTTTGCCCATTTATTATGTGAAGAAATTGAAAGGATAAAACAGAGCTTGCAGTTTACTACAGACGGTGTTTTTCCTGTCGAAACCAAGCGACTGCTTTTGTCTACTACTGCAAACAAAAGAAGACAATTGGAGCTGTGTATCCAAAAGGCTGCTCAAAAAAGCGTTTTAAAACTAGACTTGCACTCAAGACTAAATGAGAAATCTATTCCTCCGAACATTGAGTAAACTGTTCAATCCATCTGTGGCAGGTTCAAAATCTAATATTAATGTTAAAGAAACAGTTTTGTTTTTTAGAAACCTGCCATTGTTTAATGTAATGTAACAGAGGCTGAATGTTTGGAAGGATATCAGCACTTTTTAGACAATTAATAGAGAATATAAAAAAGTTGATCCACGCCGGATATATCGCTATTATTGATGACAACAAAAATTAAATATGAAGAGTTTGGTTGTGTCGTTCTAAAATCTATTTGGAGTCCCGTTAATAGTGTGGATGCTGAATGGTATTTTAGTAAATACAATATAATTGTTACCGTTCGTTGCACGAATCTGAAAAAATAATCTGTAGAAATATGCTCCATTTTAAGTTTTAATCAATTTTAATTGGTATTATATTTTTATATTCATATTTTTTCTTTGTATTTTTATATTCATGTTTTTTTTATTGTAATTTTAATTTCAAAATATTTTTGAATTTTTCTAATATCTTTTAATGGTTGTGTTGTCTTTAAATTGTATATGTACATAAATTTTGTTAAAATTCATCGAAATTTTTTATTATTTAAAATTAAACTCTTCATAAAAATAGATGCTAAATTGAACAATTTTAATGCCCAAAAACGCTAAAATGCAAAATGAAAATGTTAAAATTGACAAAAATAGATGCCCAAAATACGGGTCTCTACCGATGACCATCTATACATATTAAAATACTTAAACAAAATTATTTACTCGTTAATAAGAATATAAATCAGTTAGTTTATTGAAAAAAACGTGTAGTGACAAATTTAAAATATTCTCGATATTGTAATTAACGTTTTCTCGAGAAACAAGAATCTCGAATTTTCATAATAAAATATTCTCGAGAAATGAGAATCTCGAAATTTCACATCAAAATTTCACGAGATTTCTCGATCACAACCTCTAGGCGTGCTGTCAATTATGGTGAAATAAATGAATCCTTATTCATAATCATAAATTGAGATTTTGGCTTCCTTAGAAGCATAGTAAGAATTTTATACTTACTCTACTGTGGATATTCTGCAATTTAATCATTTATTCTTCTACTTTTGGGTACACATTGTAAGAGATATAATTAAAAGAATCAGGGTGAAAAAAATACGATAGTGTTCTTTTTTTGTAAATTCAATTTTATTTACATTTATAAAAGCAAAACATCATTTCTGAACAATTAACGGTGAAAATATAATGAAAAACATCAGACTACAAATAATACGACTTGTACTTTTTTTTTGACAAATTCAATTTTATTAACAAATATAAATGTAAAACATCAAGTAAAATTGGACACACGGGGACAACTGCGATCAAACTCACACCACATTTACAAAATATAAATTCAAAACCCATTACAAATAAAATGTAAATTGCAAACGCTATTTTTACTTGAAATTAAATAGGTTACGCTCTTTTGCAAATTTTATTTTTATTTATTTATTTAAATTAATCATGCACAATCTTCTTCCAGATTACTCCAAAGTAACTGGTGGACTACATAGATCAAGATATGTACAAAAATTATAAATAAAAACATGATTATTATACATTTTTACAATTACCATATATGTAGATTGCCATCAAACCCATACCAAATAAATTTGTTTTATATTTTGAATAAAATTATACATGCTGTTTTGCAAATGGAATGAACTCTACCTCAAACACATAAATAAGAGATACACATACGTATATATTCATACATAAATACACCAACAGAAATCGTACACACCTACGTGTAAATTTAATTAGTGGAAAATGTACAGGTCTTTAAAGTTCCATTTGCAGACGAATACAACTTTTTATATACGTAGGTATATTTGTTCACATCTATTAACCACAAAATCTTCATACAAATATAATATATAATATGTATATTATAAAGAATTTGTTTGGTGAGTAGTTGGGAAATAAATATAAGGTTTTGGTACAACTGTTGTGTCACTATGACCCAGTGTGACAAAAACTACATACAAATATTACATACATGATAATATAAGAGGCATGGCGACCGCAACTCCATCACTGATCTTATTCACAATGGCAATGTTTAACTGATATACTCTTTTTTTCTTCAAAAACATATTATTCAACATTAAATCTATGAATGTAATGTAATTTAAAATTAAGTGAAAACTGTTTGGCAACAGTTCCATAACATTAAATAATCGTTTATTTTCTATTACGGTAGATGAATGGACAGATTGCACATTAAGTAGATAATAAAACGTGACAGTTCATGTTATTGGAGACGATAATGATAATTTTGAAAATTATGTATTTGGGATTGGTGAATATTAAAGGCAAAGCAAACGCAGAAAACATCAAAATGTTAGTGGAACAGAAATTAATTGAATTCAATATAGATGTATTCAATATAGATGTAATTCACTTTCAGAATCAGTAGAGCTGCTGATTTGTCGGTTTCCTCGGCGAGGAGCTATTATTTCGGTTTCATCACTTTCACTGTCCGATATCATTTTGCAGAGTTAAAATAAATGGCAAAAAACAATAGAAATCCGCTTTCAATTATATAGGTCACGAGACGTCACGAATTCATGCAATCAATCAAATGCAACTGAAATGCATACAAAAAGTTTATGATACATGTTGAAAAATTATTTGATTATTAGAAACTTCGCATCCTTGTGTGTCTCGCTCACACGTACACAATTAAAACCAAGAAAAAAAGAGAGAGAGACCGCTACCTGTTTCGAATATATCGCATGTTGTAAGGATACATCGATATCTAAAAATAGATTATTGAAAAGAATAAAGCCTCGGAAAACAATCGTCAAAACTTATTTAGTGTATATATGTAGGTATCTCTTTCGCACGCACGCATGTAAAAGCAAGACAGAAAGAGAGAGCACGAGTCCACAACTGCTTCTTAAAAATGTATATAAAGTATTATAAAAATTACGAATGTTCGGCGAAGTAAGTATGTAAAAAAAAATATTATATTTTTTTTTTTCAAAATAATTACAAATGTTAGCATTTTTCGCTTGGACATTGAAAAACCTCGTAGCAGCCAAAGGGTTAAGAAGTTAAAAGAGACAGGGTGTCAAAACAAGCAAAAAGTTTTCACAAATTTGAGAAAAAAGAATGAATGAAAGACGTAATAAGACGGTTATAACATTACTAATTTACCTAAATAGAGGAATTATTCCAAAATCAGACTAAATTTTTAAATATGCTTCAAAATCTGGAACTATATCATTTGGAATTGAACTCATGGAAAAAATACTAGTTTCAGAAAGCACCAACTCTAGTAACCCTACAGACTCTACTGACTCTGCCATAGAAGAAATTAATCCTAACAATTTAGAAACAATTATGGAACAAGAATTGATGAAAACCATTTGAAAAATTACAGAAAAACCGAGTTCCAAAAAAAAAAATATCCATACACAGTAAAAAGATTTCAAAAAATTCGAAAAATTTGAAATAAAAACAAACAGCCTGGATATCCTATACCGTGCCCTATTAATAATAAAGGCATCAACAGCGTGTGAAAGACTATTTTCGACTGGCAATTGAAGTTCAGGTCGATCAGCAAGCCTGGTTTGGCTCTGCTAGAACTCCTGACTATCTATCGCGAGAAGTTCTTAAGAATGAACTGTACGGAAAGCCAGAAGATATTTGGGCTTGCGGAGTAATTTTGTATATTTTATAATTGTCGGCTATCCTCCGTTTTTGGATGAGGAGCAACATCGATTATACAACCAGATAAAAGCCGGAGCCGGTATTACCGATGCTGGGGATGACGATAGTCCAATTTGGTAATTGAGCCTACATATACAAACATAAATATGTACCTACAAACATGTGTACTCTTCGTATATATTCGTAAATTTTTACACACATAAGTGTAAGTTCGATGAACTCCAAACCTAATCCGCCTACTGTATTCGCTACAAAAGACAAACCGTCGGCAATGTTATCTGGAAATTCCAATGCAAATACCAAACGAGAAGCTCATGTGGGAACATTTTGAAAGCCCAACCAAATGAACATCAAGTTTGAAAGCGAATATTCCATTTGCATTCACTTAAAAATAAATCAATTCCGACGGTTCGAACATTTAAAAACTGAGAATTTACTGCTAGCGAGCAAATCAAGGGAGCTGCTGTAAAATTAGCGGATTTCGGTTTGGCAATTGAAGTTCAGGGTGATCAGCAAGCCTTGTTTGGCTCTGCTAGAACTCCTGACTATCTATCGCGAGAGGTTCTTAAGAATGAACTGTACGGAAAGCCAGAAGATATTTGGGCTTGCGTATATTTTGCTTGATATTTTGTATATTTTACAATTGTCGGCTATCCTCCGTTTTTGGATGAGGAGCAACATCGATTATACAACCAGATAAAAGCCGGAGCCGGTATTACCGATGCTGGGGATGACGATAGTCCAAGTTGGTAATTGAGCCTACATATACAAACATAAATATGTACCTACAAACATGTGTACTCTTCGTATATATTCGTAAATTTTTACACACATAAGTGTAAGTTCGATGAACTCCAAACCTAATCCGCCTACTGTATTCGCTACAAAAGACAAACCGTCGGCAATGTTATCTGGAAATTCCAATGCAAATACCAAACGAGAAGCTCATGTGGGAACATTTTGAAAGCCCAACCAAATGAACATCAAGTTTGAAAGCGAATATTCCATTTGCATTCACTTAAAAAGAAATCAATTCCGACGGTTCGAACATTTAAAAACTGAGAATTTACTGCTAGCGAGCAAATCAAGGGAGCTGCTGTAAAATTAGCGGATTTCGGTTTGGCAATTGAAGTTCAGGGTGATCAGCAAGCCTTGTTTGGCTCTGCTAGAACTCCTGACTATCTATCGCGAGAGGTTCTTAAGAATGAACTGTACGGAAAGCCAGAAGATATTTGGGCTTGCGTATATTTTGCTTGATATTTTGTATATTTTACAATTGTCGGCTATCCTCCGTTTTTGGATGAGGAGCAACATCGATTATACAACCAGATAAAAGCCGGAGCCGGTATTACCGATGCTGGGGATGACGATAGTCCAAGTTGGTAATTGAGCCTACATATACAAACATAAATATGTACCTACAAACATGTGTACTCTTCGTATATATTCGTAAATTTTTACACACATAAGTGTAAGTTCGATGAACTCCAAACCTAATCCGCCTACTGTATTCGCTACAAAAGACAAACCGTCGGCAATGTTATCTGGAAATTCCAATGCAAATACCAAACGAGAAGCTCATGTGGGAACATTTTGAAAGCCCAACCAAATGAACATCAAGTTTGAAAGCGAATATTCCATTTGCATTCACTTAAAAAGAAATCAATTCCGACGGTTCGAACATTTAAAAACTGAGAATTTACTGCTAGCGAGCAAATCAAGGGAGCTGCTGTAAAATTAGCGGATTTCGGTTTGGCAATTGAAGTTCAGGGTGATCAGCAAGCCTTGTTTGGCTCTGCTAGAACTCCTGACTATCTATCGCGAGAGGTTCTTAAGAATGAACTGTACGGAAAGCCAGAAGATATTTGGGCTTGCGGAGTAATTTTGTATATTTTATAATTGTCGGCTATCCTCCGTTTTTGGATGAGGAGCAACATCGATTATACAACCAGATAAAAGCCGGAGCCGGTATTACCGATGCTGGGGATGACGATAGTCCAAGTTGGTAATTGAGCCTACATATACATACCCAAATATGTACCTACATACATGTGTAATCTTCGTATATATTTGTAAATTTTTACACACATAAGTGTGAGTTCGATGAACTCCAAACCTAATCCGCCTACTGTATTCGCTACAAAAGACAAACCGTCGGCAATGTTATCTGGAAATTCCAATGCAAATACCAAACGAGAAGCTCATGTGGGAACATTTTGAAAGCCCAACCAAATGAACATCAAGTTTGAAAGCGAATATTCCATTTGCATTCACTTAAAAAGAAATCAATTCCGACGGTTCGAACATTTAAAAACTGAGAATTTACTGCTAGCGAGCAAATCAAGGGAGCTGCTGTAAAATTAGCGGATTTCGGTTTGGCAATTGAAGTTCAGGGTGATCAGCAAGCCTTGTTTGGCTCTGCTAGAACTCCTGACTATCTATCGCGAGAGGTTCTTAAGAATGAACTGTACGGAAAGCCAGAAGATATTTGGGCTTGCGGAGTAATTTTGTATATTTTATAATTGTCGGCTATCCTCCGTTTTTGGATGAGGAGCAACATCGATTATACAACCAGATAAAAGCCGGAGCCGGTATTACCGATGCTGGGGATGACGATAGTCCAAGTTGGTAATTGAGCCTACATATACATACATAAAAATGTACCTACATACATGTGTACTCTTCGTATATATTTGTAAATTTTTACACACATAAGTGTAAGTTCGATGAACTCCAAACCTAATCCGCCTACTGTATTCGCTACAAAAGACAAACCGTCGGCATTGTTATCTGGAAATTCCAATGCAAATACCAAACGAGAAGCTCATGTGGGAACATTTTGAAAGCCCAACCAAATGAACATCAAGTTTGAAACCGAATATTCAATTTGCATTCACTTAAAAAGAAATCAATTCCGACGGTTCGAACATTTAAAAACTGAGAATTTACTGCTAGCGAGCAAATCAAGGGAGCTGCTGTAAAATTAGCGGATTTCGGTTTGGCAATTGAAGTTCAGGGTGATCAGCAAGCCTTGTTTGGCTCTGCTAGAACTCCTGACTATCTATCGCGAGAGGTTCTTAAGAATGAACTGTACGGAAAGCCAGAAGATATTTGGGCTTGCGTATATTTTGCTTGATATTTTGTATATTTTACAATTGTCGGCTATCCTCCGTTTTTGGATGAGGAGCAACATCGATTATACAACCAGATAAAAGCCGGAGCCGGTATTACCGATGCTGGGGATGACGATAGTCCAAGTTGGTAATTGAGCCTACATATACAAACATAAATATGTACCTACAAACATGTGTACTCTTCGTATATATTCGTAAATTTTTACACACATAAGTGTAAGTTCGATGAACGCCAAACCTAATCCGCCTACTGTATTCGCTACAAAAGACAAACCGTCGGCAATGTTATCTGGAAATTCCAATGCAAATACCAAACGAGAAGCTCATGTGGGAACATTTTGAAAGCCCAACCAAATGAACATCAAGTTTGAAAGCGAATATTCCATTTGCATTCACTTAAAAAGAAATCAATTCCGACGGTTCGAACATTTAAAAACTGAGAATTTACTGCTAGCGAGCAAATCAAGGGAGCTGCTGTAAAATTAGCGGATTTCGGTTTGGCAATTGAAGTTCAGGGTGATCAGCAAGCCTTGTTTGGCTCTGCTAGAACTCCTGACTATCTATCGCGAGAGGTTCTTAAGAATGAACTGTACGGAAAGCCAGAAGATATTTGGGCTTGCGGAGTAATTTTGTATATTTTATAATTGTCGGCTATCCTCCGTTTTTGGATGAGGAGCAACATCGATTATACAACCAGATAAAAGCCGGAGCCGGTATTACCGATGCTGGGGATGACGATAGTCCAAGTTGGTAATTGAGCCTACATATACATACATAAAAATGTACCTACATACATGTGTACTCTTCGTATATATTTGTAAATTTTTACACACATAAGTGTAAGTTCGATGAACTCCAAACCTAATCCGCCTACTGTATTCGCTACAAAAGACAAACCGTCGGCATTGTTATCTGGAAATTCCAATGCAAATACCAAACGAGAAGCTCATGTGGGAACATTTTGAAAGCCCAACCAAATGAACATCAAGTTTGAAACCGAATATTCAATTTGCATTCACTTAAAAAGAAATCAATTCCGACGGTTCGAACATTTAAAAACTGAGAATTTACTGCTAGCGAGCAAATCAAGGGAGCTGCTGTAAAATTAGCGGATTTCGGTTTGGCAATTGAAGTTCAGGGTGATCAGCAAGCCTTGTTTGGCTCTGCTAGAACTCCTGACTATCTATCGCGAGAGGTTCTTAAGAATGAACTGTACGGAAAGCCAGAAGATATTTGGGCTTGCGTATATTTTGCTTGATATTTTGTATATTTTACAATTGTCGGCTATCCTCCGTTTTTGGATGAGGAGCAACATCGATTATACAACCAGATAAAAGCCGGAGCCGGTATTACCGATGCTGGGGATGACGATAGTCCAAGTTGGTAATTGAGCCTACATATACAAACATAAATATGTACCTACATACAAGTGTACTCTT
Organism: Arctopsyche grandis; assembly: GCF_051622035.1. NCBI lineage: Eukaryota > Metazoa > Arthropoda > Insecta > Trichoptera > Hydropsychidae > Arctopsyche > Arctopsyche grandis. Next base: position 32,551,192 of record NC_135356.1, on the reverse strand, counting down.
CGTATATATTTGTAAATTTTTACACACATAAGTGTAAGTTCGATGAACTCCAAACCAAATCCACCTACTGTATTCGCTACAAAAGACAAACCGTCGGCAATGTTATCTGGAAATTCCAATGCAAATACCAAACGAGAAGCTCATGTGGGAACATTTTGAAAGCCCAACCAAATAAACATCAAGTTTGAAACCGAATATTCAATTTGCATTCACTTAAAAAGAAATCAATTCCGACGGTTCGAACATTTAAAAACTGAGAATTTACTGCTAGCGAGCAAATCAAGGGAGCTGCTGTAAAATTAGCGGATTTCGGTTTGGCAATTGAAAATCAGGGTGATCAGCAAGCCTTGTTTGGCTCTGCTAGATCTCCTGACTATCTATCGCGAGAGGTTCTTAAGAATGAACTGTACGGAAAGCCAGAAGATATTTGGGCTTGCGGAGTAATTTTGTATATTTTATAATTGTCGGCTATCCTCCGTTTTTGGATGAGGAGCAACATCGATTATACAACCAGATAAAAGCCGGAGCCGGTATTACCGATGCTGGGGATGACGATAGTCCAAGTTGGTAATTGAGCCTACATATACATACATAAATATGTACCTACATACATGTGTACTCTTCGTATATATTTGTAAATTTTTACACACATAAGTGTAAGTTCGATGAACTCCAAACCTAATCCGCCTACTGTATTCGCTACAAAAGACAAACCGTCGGCAATGTTATCTGGAAATTCCAATGCAAATACCAAACGAGAAGCTCATGTGGGAACATTTTGAAAGCCCAACCAAATGAACATCAAGTTTGAAAGCGAATATTCCATTTGCATTCACTTAAAAAGAAATCAATTCCGACGGTTCGAACATTTAAAAACTGAGAATTTACTGTTAGCGAGCAAATCAAGGGAGCTGCTGTAAAATTAGCGGATTTCCGTTTGGCAATTGAAGTTCAGGGTGATCAGCAAGCCTTGTTTGGCTCTGCTAGAACTCCTGACTATCTATCGCGAGAGGTTCTTAAGAATGAACTGTACGGAAAGCCAAAAGATATTTGGGCTTGCGGAGTAATTTTGTATATTTTATAATTGTCGGCTATCCTCCGTTTTTGGATGAGGAGCAACATCGATTATACAACCAGATAAAAGCCGGAGCCGGTATTACCGATGCTGGGGATGACGATAGTCCAAGTTGGTAATTGAGCCTACATATACATACCTAAATATGTACCTACATACATGTGTACTCTTCGTATATATTTGTAAATTTTTACACACATAAGTGTGAGTTCGATGAACTCCAAACCTAATCCGCCTACTGTATTCGCTACAAAAGACAAACCGTCGGCAATGTTATCTGGAAATTCCAATGCAAATACCAAACGAGAAGCTCATGTGGGAACATTTTGAAAGCCCAACCAAATGAACATCAAGTTTGAAAGCGAATATTCCATTTGCATTCACTTAAAAAGAAATCAATTCCGACGGTTCGAACATTTAAAAACTGAGAATTTACTGCTAGCGAGCAAATCAAGGGAGCTGCTGTAAAATTAGCGGATTTCGGTTTGGCAATTGAAAATCAGGGTGATCAGCAAGCCTTGTTTGGCTCTGCTAGAACTCCTGACTATCTATCGCGAGAGGTTCTTAAGAATGAACTGTACGGAAAGCCAGAAGATATTTGGGCTTGCGGAGTAATTTTGTATATTTTATAATTGTCGGCTATCCTCCGTTTTTGGATGAGGAGCAACATCGATTATACAACCAGATAAAAGCCGGAGCCGGTATTACCGATGCTGGGGATGACGAAAGTCCAAGTTGGTAATAGAGCCTACATATACATACATAAATATGTACCTACATACATGTGTACTCTTCGTATATATTTGTAAATTTTTACACACATAAGTGTAAGTTCGATGAACTCCAAACCTAATCCGCCTACTGTATTCGCTACAAAAGACAAACCGTCGGCAATGTTATCTGGAAATTCCAATGCAAATACCAAACGAGAAGCTCATGTGGGAACATTTTGAAAGCCCAACCAAATGAACATCAAGTTTGAAACCGAATATTCCATTTGCATTCACTTAAAAAGAAATCAATTCCGACGGTTCGAACATTTAAAAACTGAGAATTTACTGCTAGCGAGCAAATCAAGGGAGCTGCTGTAAAATTAGCGGATTTCGGTTTGGCAATTGAAGTTCAGGGTGATCAGCAAGCCTTGTTTGGCTCTGCTAGAACTCCTGACTATCTATCGCGAGAGGTTCATAAGAATGAACTGTACGGAAAGCCAGAAGATATTTGGGCTTGCGTATATTTTGCTTGATATTTTGTATATTTTATAATTGTCGGCTATCCTCCGTTTTTGGATGAGGAGCAACATCGATTATACAACCAGATAAAAGCCGGAGCCGGTATTACCGATGCTGGGGATGACGATAGTCCAAGTTGGTAATTGAGCCTACATATACATACCTAAATATGTACCTACATACATGTGTACTCTTCGTATATATTTGTAAATTTTTACACACATAAGTGTAAGTTCGATGAACTCCAAACCTAATCCGCCTACTGTATTCGCTACAAAAGACAAACCGTCGGCAATGTTATCTGGAAATTCCAATGCAAATACCAAACAAGAAGCTCATGTGGGAACATTTTGAAAGCCCAACCAAATGAACATCAAGTTTGAAACCGAATATTCAATTTGCATTCACTTAAAAAGAAATCAATTCCGACGGTTCGAACATTTAAAAACTGAGAATTTACTGCTAGCGAGCAAATCAAGGGAGCTGCTGTAAAATTAGCGGATTTCGGTTTGGCAATTGAAAATCAGGGTGATCAGCAAGCCTTGTTTGGCTCTGCTAGAACTCCTGACTATCTATCGCGAGAGGTTCTTAAGAATGAACTGTACGGAAAGCCAGAAGATATTTGGGCTTGCGGAGTAATTTTGTATATTTTATAATTGTCGGCTATCCTCCGTTTTTGGATGAGGAGCAACATCGATTATACAACCAGATAAAAGCCGGAGCCGGTATTACCGATGCTGGGGATGACGATGGTCCAAGTTGGTAATTGAGCCTACATATACATACATAAATATGTACCTACATACATGTGTACTCTTCGTATATATTTGTAAATTTTTACACACATAAGTGTAAGTTCGATGAACTCCAAACCTAATCCGCCTACTGTATTCGCTACAAAAGACAAACCGTCGGCAATGTTATCTGGAAATTCCAATGCAAATACCAAACGAGAAGCTCATGTGGGAACATTTTGAAAGCCCAACCAAATGAACATCAAGTTTGAAACCGAATATTCAATTTGCATTCACTTAAAAAGAAATCAATTCCGACGGTTCGAACATTTAAAAACTGAGAATTTACTGCTAGCGAGCAAATCAAGGGAGCTGCTGTAAAATTAGCGGATTTCGGTTTGGCAATTGAAGTTCAGGGTGATCAGCAAGCCTTGTTTGGCTCTGCTAGAACTCCTGACTATCTATCGCGAGAGGTTCTTAAGAATGAACTGTACGGAAAGCCAGAAGATATTTGGGCTTGCGGAGTAATTTTGTATATTTTATAATTGTCGGCTATCCTCCGTTTTTGGATGAGGAGCAACATCGATTATACAACCAGATAAAAGCCGGAGCCGGTATTACCGATGCTGGGGATGACGATAGTCCAAGTTGGTAATTGAGCCTACATATACATACATAAATATGTACCTACATACATGTGTACTCTTCGTATATATTTGTAAATTTTTACACACATAAGTGTAAGTTCGATGAACTCCAAACCTAATCCGCCTACTGTATTCGCTACAAAAGACAAACCGTCGGCAATGTTATCTGGAAATTCCAATGCAAATACCAAACGAGAAGCTCATGTGGGAACATTTTGAAAGCCCAACCAAATGAACATCAAGTTTGAAACCGAATATTTAATTTGCATTCACTTAAAAAGAAATCAATTCCGACGGTTCGAACATTTAAAAACTGAGAATTTACTGCTAGCGAGCAAATCAAGGGAGCTGCTGTAAAATTAGCGGATTTCGGTTTGGCAATTGAAGTTCAGGGTGATCAGCAAGCCTTGTTTGGCTCTGCTAGAACTCCTGACTATCTATCGCGAGAGGTTCTTAAGAATGAACTGTACGGAAAGCCAGAAGATATTTGGGCTTGCGTATATTTTGCTTGATATTTTGTATATTTTACAATTGTCGGCTATCCTTCGTTTTTGGATGAGGAGCAACATCGATTATACAACCAGATAAAAGCCGGAGCCGGTATTACCGATGCTGGGGATGACGATAGTCCAAGTTGGTAATTGAGCCTACATATACAAACATAAATATGTACCTACAAACATGTGTACTCTTCGTATATATTCGTAAATTTTTACACACATAAGTGTAAGTTCGATGAACTCCAAACCTAATCCGCCTACTGTATTCGCTACAAAAGACAAACCGTCGGCAATGTTATCTGGAAATTCCAATGCAAATACCAAACGAGAAGCTCATGTGGGAACATTTTGAAAGCCCAACCAAATGAACATCAAGTTTGAAACCGAATATTCAATTTGCATTCACTTAAAAAGAAATCAATTCCGACGGTTCGAACATTTAAAAACTGAGAATTTACTGCTAGCGAGCAAATCAAGGGAGCTGCTGTAAAATTAGCGGATTTCGGTTTGGCAATTGAAGTTCAGGGTGATCAGCAAGCCTTGTTTGGCTCTGCTAGAACTCCTGACTATCTATCGCGAGAGGTTCTTAAGAATGAACTGTACGGAAAGCCAGAAGATATTTGGGCTTGCGGAGTAATTTTGTATATTTTATAATTGTCGGCTATCCTCCGTTTTTGGATGAGGAGCAACATCGATTATACAACCAGATAAAAGCCGGAGCCGGTATTACCGATGCTGGGGATGACGATAGTCCAAGTTGGTAATTGAGCCTACATATACATACATAAATATGTACCTACATACATGTGTACTCTTCGTATATATTTGTAAATTTTTACACACATAAGTGTAAGTTCGATGAACTCCAAACCTAATCCGCCTACTGTATTCGCTACAAAAGACAAACCGTCGGCAATGTTATCTGGAAATTCCAATGCAAATACCAAACGAGAAGCTCATGTGGGAACATTTTGAAAGCCCAACCAAATGAACATCAAGTTTGAAACCGAATATTCAATTTGCATTCACTTAAAAAGAAATCAATTCCGACGGTTCGAACATTTAAAAACTGAGAATTTACTGCTAGCGAGCAAATCAAGGGAGCTGCTGTAAAATTAGCGGATTTCGGTTTGGCAATTGAAAATCAGGGTGATCAGCAAGCCTTGTTTGGCTCTGCTAGAACTCCTGACTATCTATCGCGAGAGGTTCTTAAGAATGAACTGTACGGAAAGCCAGAAGATATTTGGGCTTGCGGAGTAATTTTGTATATTTTATAATTGTCGGCTATCCTCCGTTTTTGGATGAGGAGCAACATCGATTATACAACCAGATAAAAGCCGGAGCCGGTATTACCGATGCTGGGGATGACGATAGTCCAAGTTGGTAATTGAGCCTACATATACATACATAAATATGTACCTACATACATGTGTACTCTTCGTATATATTTGTAAATTTTTACACACATAAGTGTAAGTTCGATGAACTCCAAACCTAATCCGCCTACTGTATTCGCTACAAAAGACAAACCGTCGGCAATGTTATCTGGAAATTCCAATGCAAATACCAAACGAGAAGCTCATGTGGGAACATTTTGAAAGCCCAACCAAATGAACATCAAGTTTGAAACCGAATATTCCATTTGCATTCACTTAAAAAGAAATCAATTCCGACGGTTCGAACATTTAAAAACTGAGAATTTACTGCTAGCGAGCAAATCAAGGGAGCTGCTGTAAAATTAGCGGATTTCGGTTTGGCAATTGAAGTTCAGGGTGATCAGCAAGCCTTGTTTGGCTCTGCTAGAACTCCTGACTATCTATCGCGAGAGGTTCTTAAGAATGAACTGTACGGAAAGCCAGAAGATATTTGGGCTTGCGTATATTTTGCTTGATATTTTGTATATTTTACAATTGTCGGCTATCCTTCGTTTTTGGATGAGGAGCAACATCGATTATACAACCAGATAAAAGCCGGAGCCGGTATTACCGATGCTGGGGATGACGATAGTCCAAGTTGGTAATTGAGCCTACATATACAAACATAAATATGTACCTACAAATTTGTGTACTCTTCGTATATATTCGTAAATTTTTACACACATAAGTGTAAGTTCGATGAACTCCAAACCTAATCCGCCTACTGTATTCGCTACAAAAGACAAACCGTCGGCAATGTTATCTGGAAATTCCAATGCAAATACCAAACGAGAAGCTCATGTGGGAACATTTTGAAAGCCCAACCAAATGAACATCAAGTTTGAAAGCGAATATTCCATTTGCATTCACTTAAAAAGAAATCAATTCCGACGGTTCGAACATTTAAAAACTGAGAATTTACTGCTAGCGAGCAAATCAAGGGAGCTGCTGTAAAATTAGCGGATTTCGGTTTGGCAATTGAAGTTCAGGGTGATCAGCAAGCCTTGTTTGGCTCTGCTAGAACTCCTGACTATCTATCGCGAGAGGTTCTTAAGAATGAACTGTACGGAAAGCCAGAAGATATTTGGGCTTGCGGAGTAATTTTGTATATTTTATAATTGTCGGCTATCCTCCGTTTTTGGATGAGGAGCAACATCGATTATACAACCAGATAAAAGCCGGAGCCGGTATTACCGATGCTGGGGATGACGATAGTCCAAGTTGGTAATTGAGCCTACATATACATACCTAAATATGTACCTACATACATGTGTACTCTTCGTATATATTTGTAAATTTTTACACACATAAGTGTGAGTTCGATGAACTCCAAACCTAATCCGCCTACTGTATTCGCTACAAAAGACAAACCGTCGGCAATGTTATCTGGAAATTCCAATGCAAATACCAAACGAGAAGCTCATGTGGGAACATTTTGAAAGCCCAACCAAATGAACATCAAGTTTGAAACCGAATATTCAATTTGCATTCACTTAAAAAGAAATCAATTCCGACGGTTCGAACATTTAAAAACTGAGAATTTACTGCTAGCGAGCAAATCAAGGGAGCTGCTGTAAAATTAGCGGATTTCGGTTTGGCAATTGAAGTTCAGGGTGATCAGCAAGCCTTGTTTGGCTCTGCTAGAACTCCTGACTATCTATCGCGAGAGGTTCTTAAGAATGAACTGTACGGAAAGCCAGAAGATATTTGGGCTTGCGTATATTTTGCTTGATATTTTGTATATTTTACAATTGTCGGCTATCCTCCGTTTTTGGATGAGGAGCAACATCGATTATACAACCAGATAAAAGCCGGAGCCGGTATTACCGATGCTGGGGATGACGATAGTCCAAGTTGGTAATTGAGCCTACATATACAAACATAAATATGTACCTACAAACATGTGTACTCTTCGTATATATTCGTAAATTTTTACACACATAAGTGTAAGTTCGATGAACTCCAAACCTAATCCGCCTACTGTATTCGCTACAAAAGACAAACCGTCGGCAATGTTATCTGGAAATTCCAATGCAAATACCAAACGAGAAGCTCATGTGGGAACATTTTGAAAGCCCAACCAAATGAACATCAAGTTTGAAAGCGAATATTCCATTTGCATTCACTTAAAAAGAAATCAATTCCGACGGTTCGAACATTTAAAAACTGAGAATTTACTGCTAGCGAGCAAATCAAGGGAGCTGCTGTAAAATTAGCGGATTTCGGTTTGGCAATTGAGGTTCAGGGTGATCAGCAAGCCTTGTTTGGCTCTGCTAGAACTCCTGACTATCTATCGCGAGAGGTTCTTAAGAATGAACTGTACGGAAAGCCAGAAGATATTTGGGCTTGCGGAGTAATTTTGTATATTTTATAATTGTCGGCTATCCTCCGTTTTTGGATGAGGAGCAACATCGATTATACAACCAGATAAAAGCCGGAGCCGGTATTACCGATGCTGGGGATGACGATAGTCCATGTTGGTAATTGAGCCTACATATACATACATAAATATGTACCTACATACATGTGTACTCTTCGTATATATTTGTAAATTTTTACACACATAAGTGTGAGTTCGATGAACTCCAAACCTAATCCGCCTACTGTATTCGCTACAAAAGACAAACCGTCGGCAATGTTATCTGGGAATTCCAATGCAAATACCAAACGAGAAGCTCATGTGGGAACATTTTGAAAGCCCAACCAAATGAACATCAAGTTTGAAAGCGAATATTCCATTTGCATTCACTTAAAAAGAAATCAATTCCGACGGTTCGAACATTTAAAAACTGAGAATTTACTGTTAGCGAGCAAATCAAGGGAGCTGCTGTAAAATTAGCGGATTTCGGTTTGGCAATTGAAGTTCAGGGTGATCAGCAAGCCTTGTTTGGCTCTGCTAGAACTCCTGACTATCTATCGCGAGAGGTTCTTAAGAATGAACTGTACGGAAAGCCAAAAGATATTTGGGCTTGCGGAGTAATTTTGTATATTTTATAATTGTCGGCTATCCTCCGTTTTTGGATGAGGAGCAACATCGATTATACAACCAGATAAAAGCCGGAGCCGGTATTACCGATGCTGGGGATGACGATAGTCCAAGTTGGTAATTGAGCCTACATATACATACCTAAATATGTACCTACATACATGTGTACTCTTCGTATATATTTGTAAATTTTTACACACATAAGTGTGAGTTCGATGAACTCCAAACCTAATCCGCCTACTGTATTCGCTACAAAAGACAAACCGTCGGCAATGTTATCTGGAGATTCCAATGCAAATACCAAACGAGAAGCTCATGTGGGAACATTTTGAAAGCCCAACCAAATGAACATCAAGTTTGAAACCGAATATTTAATTTGCATTCACTTAAAAAGAAATCAATTCCGACGGTTCGAACATTTAAAAACTGAGAATTTACTGCTAGCGAGCAAATCAAGGGAGCTGCTGTAAAATTAGCGGATTTCGGTTTGGCAATTGAAGTTCAGGGTGATCAGCAAGCCTTGTTTGGCTCTGCTAGAACTCCTGACTATCTATCGCGAGAGGTTCTTAAGAATGAACTGTACGGAAAGCCAGAAGATATTTGGGCTTGCGTATATTTTGCTTGATATTTTGTATATTTTACAATTGTCGGCTATCCTTCGTTTTTGGATGAGGAGCAACATCGATTATACAACCAGATAAAAGCCGGAGCCGGTATTACCGATGCTGGGGATGACGATAGTCCAAGTTGGTAATTGAGCCTACATATACAAACATAAATATGTACCTACAAACATGTGTACTCTTCGTATATATTCGTAAATTTTTACACACATAAGTGTAAGTTCGATGAACTCCAAACCTAATCCGCCTACTGTATTCGCTACAAAAGACAAACCGTCGGCAATGTTATCTGGAAATTCCAATGCAAATACCAAACGAGAAGCTCATGTGGGAACATTTTGAAAGCCCAACCAAATGAACATCAAGTTTGAAACCGAATATTCAATTTGCATTCACTTAAAAAGAAATCAATTCCGACGGTTCGAACATTTAAAAACTGAGAATTTACTGCTAGCGAGCAAATCAAGGGAGCTGCTGTAAAATTAGCGGATTTCGGTTTGGCAATTGAAGTTCAGGGTGATCAGCAAGCCTTGTTTGGCTCTGCTAGAACTCCTGACTATCTATCGCGAGAGGTTCTTAAGAATGAACTGTACGGAAAGCCAGAAGATATTTGGGCTTGCGGAGTAATTTTGTATATTTTATAATTGTCGGCTATCCTCCGTTTTTGGATGAGGAGCAACATCGATTATACAACCAGATAAAAGCCGGAGCCGGTATTACCGATGCTGGGGATGACGATAGTCCAAGTTGGTAATTGAGCCTACATATACATACATAAATATGTACCTACATACATGTGTACTCTTCGTATATATTTGTAAATTTTTACACACATAAGTGTAAGTTCGATGAACTCCAAACCTAATCCGCCTACTGTATTCGCTACAAAAGACAAACCGTCGGCAATGTTATCTGGAAATTCCAATGCAAATACCAAACGAGAAGCTCATGTGGGAACATTTTGAAAGCCCAACCAAATGAACATCAAGTTTGAAACCGAATATTCCATTTGCATTCACTTAAAAAGAAATCAATTCCGACGGTTCGAACATTTAAAAACTGAGAATTTACTGCTAGCGAGCAAATCAAGGGAGCTGCTGTAAAATTAGCGGATTTCGGTTTGGCAATTGAAGTTCAGGGTGATCAGCAAGCCTTGTTTGGCTCTGCTAGAACTCCTGACTATCTATCGCGAGAGGTTCTTAAGAATGAACTGTACGGAAAGCCAGAAGATATTTGGGCTTGCGTATATTTTGCTTGATATTTTGTATATTTTACAATTGTCGGCTATCCTTCGTTTTTGGATGAGGAGCAACATCGATTATACAACCAGATAAAAGCCGGAGCCGGTATTACCGATGCTGGGGATGACGATAGTCCAAGTTGGTAATTGAGCCTACATATACAAACATAAATATGTACCTACAAACATGTGTACTCTTCGTATATATTCGTAAATTTTTACACACATAAGTGTAAGTTCGATGAACTCCAAACCTAATCCGCCTACTGTATTCGCTACAAAAGACAAACCGTCGGCAATGTTATCTGGAAATTCCAATGCAAATACCAAACGAGAAGCTCATGTGGGAACATTTTGAAAGCCCAACCAAATGAACATCAAGTTTGAAAGCGAATATTCCATTTGCATTCACTTAAAAAGAAATCAATTCCGACGGTTCGAACATTTAAAAACTGAGAATTTACTGCTAGCGAGCAAATCAAGGGAGCTGCTGTAAAATTAGCGGATTTCGGTTTGGCAATTGAAGTTCAGGGTGATCAGCAAGCCTTGTTTGGCTCTGCTAGAACTCCTGACTATCTATCGCGAGAGGTTCTTAAGAATGAACTGTACGGAAAGCCAGAAGATATTTGGGCTTGCGGAGTAATTTTGTATATTTTATAATTGTCGGCTATCCTCCGTTTTTGGATGAGGAGCAACATCGATTATACAACCAGATAAAAGCCGGAGCCGGTATTACCGATGCTGGGGATGACGATAGTCCAAGTTGGTAATTGAGCCTACATATACATACCTAAATATGTACCTACATACATGTGTACTCTTCGTATATATTTGTAAATTTTTACACACATAAGTGTGAGTTCGATGAACTCCAAACCTAATCCGCCTACTGTATTCGCTACAAAAGACAAACCGTCGGCAATGTTATCTGGAGATTCCAATGCAAATACCAAACGAGAAGCTCATGTGGGAACATTTTGAAAGCCCAACCAAATGAACATCAAGTTTGAAACCGAATATTTAATTTGCATTCACTTAAAAAGAAATCAATTCCGACGGTTCGAACATTTAAAAACTGAGAATTTACTGCTAGCGAGCAAATCAAGGGAGCTGCTGTAAAATTAGCGGATTTCGGTTTGGCAATTGAAGTTCAGGGTGATCAGCAAGCCTTGTTTGGCTCTGCTAGAACTCCTGACTATCTATCGCGAGAGGTTCTTAAGAATGAACTGTACGGAAAGCCAGAAGATATTTGGGCTTGCGTATATTTTGCTTGATATTTTGTATATTTTACAATTGTCGGCTATCCTTCGTTTTTGGATGAGGAGCAACATCGATTATACAACCAGATAAAAGCCGGAGCCGGTATTACCGATGCTGGGGATGACGATAGTCCAAGTTGGTAATTGAGCCTACATATACAAACATAAATATGTACCTACAAACATGTGTACTCTTCGTATATATTCGTAAATTTTTACACACATAAGTGTAAGTTCGATGAACTCCAAACCTAATCCGCCTACTGTATTCGCTACAAAAGACAAACCGTCGGCAATGTTATCTGGAAATTCCAATGCAAATACCAAACGAGAAGCTCATGTGGGAACATTTTGAAAGCCCAACCAAATGAACATCAAGTTTGAAACCGAATATTCAATTTGCATTCACTTAAAAAGAAATCAATTCCGACGGTTCGAACATTTAAAAACTGAGAATTTACTGCTAGCGAGCAAATCAAGGGAGCTGCTGTAAAATTAGCGGATTTCGGTTTGGCAATTGAAGTTCAGGGTGATCAGCAAGCCTTGTTTGGCTCTGCTAGAACTCCTGACTATCTATCGCGAGAGGTTCTTAAGAATGAACTGTACGGAAAGCCAGAAGATATTTGGGCTTGCGGAGTAATTTTGTATATTTTATAATTGTCGGCTATCCTCCGTTTTTGGATGAGGAGCAACATCGATTATACAACCAGATAAAAGCCGGAGCCGGTATTACCGATGCTGGGGATGACGATAGTCCAAGTTGGTAATTGAGCCTACATATACATACATAAATATGTACCTACATACATGTGTACTCTTCGTATATATTTGTAAATTTTTACACACATAAGTGTAAGTTCGATGAACTCCAAACCTAATCCGCCTACTGTATTCGCTACAAAAGACAAACCGTCGGCAATGTTATCTGGAAATTCCAATGCAAATACCAAACGAGAAGCTCATGTGGGAACATTTTGAAAGCCCAACCAAATGAACATCAAGTTTGAAACCGAATATTCAATTTGCATTCACTTAAAAAGAAATCAATTCCGACGGTTCGAACATTTAAAAACTGAGAATTTACTGCTAGCGAGCAAATCAAGGGAGCTGCTGTAAAATTAGCGGATTTCGGTTTAGCAATTGAAAATCAGGGTGATCAGCAAGCCTTGTTTGGCTCTGCTAGAACTCCTGACTATCTATCGCGAGAGGTTCTTAAGAATGAACTGTACGGAAAGCCAGAAGATATTTGGGCTTGCGGAGTAATTTTGTATATTTTATAATTGTCGGCTATCCTCCGTTTTTGGATGAGGAGCAACATCGATTATACAACCAGATAAAAGCCGGAGCCGGTATTACCGATGCTGGGGATGACGATAGTCCAAGTTGGTAATTGAGCCTACATATACATACATAAATATGTACCTACATACATGTGTACTCTTCGTATATATTTGTAAATTTTTACACACATAAGTGTAAGTTCGATGAACTCCAAACCTAATCCGCCTACTGTATTCGCTACAAAAGACAAACCGTCGGCAATGTTATCTGGAAATTCCAATGCAAATACCAAACGAGAAGCTCATGTGGGAACATTTTGAAAGCCCAACCAAATGAACATCAAGTTTGAAAGCGAATATTCCATTTGCATTCACTTAAAAAGAAATCAATTCCGACGGTTCGAACATTTAAAAACTGAGAATTTACTGCTAGCGAGCAAATCAAGGGAGCTGCTGTAAAATTAGCGGATTTCGGTTTGGCAATTGAAGTTCAGGGTGATCAGCAAGCCTTGTTTGGCTCTGCTAGAACTCCTGACTATCTATCGCGAGAGGTTCTTAAGAATGAACTGTACGGAAAGCCAGAAGATATTTGGGCTTGCGGAGTAATTTTGTATATTTTATAATTGTCGGCTATCCTCCGTTTTTGGATGAGGAGCAACATCGATTATACAACCAGATAAAAGCCGGAGCCGGTATTACCGATGCTGGGGATGACGATAGTCCAAGTTGGTAATTGAGCCTACATATACATACCTAAATATGTACCTACATACATGTGTACTCTTCGTATATATTTGTAAATTTTTACACACATAAGTGTGAGTTCGATGAACTCCAAACCTAATCCGCCTACTGTATTCGCTACAAAAGACAAACCGTCGGCAATGTTATCTGGAGATTCCAATGCAAATACCAAACGAGAAGCTCATGTGGGAACATTTTGAAAGCCCAACCAAATGAACATCAAGTTTGAAACCGAATATTTAATTTGCATTCACTTAAAAAGAAATCAATTCCGACGGTTCGAACATTTAAAAACTGAGAATTTACTGCTAGCGAGCAAATCAAGGGAGCTGCTGTAAAATTAGCGGATTTCGGTTTGGCAATTGAAGTTCAGGGTGATCAGCAAGCCTTGTTTGGCTCTGCTAGAACTCCTGACTATCTATCGCGAGAGGTTCTTAAGAATGAACTGTACGGAAAGCCAGAAGATATTTGGGCTTGCGTATATTTTGCTTGATATTTTGTATATTTTACAATTGTCGGCTATCCTTCGTTTTTGGATGAGGAGCAACATCGATTATACAACCAGATAAAAGCCGGAGCCGGTATTACCGATGCTGGGGATGACGATAGTCCAAGTTGGTAATTGAGCCTACATATACAAACCTAAATATGTACCTACAAACATGTGTACTCTTCGTATATATTCGTAAATTTTTACACACATAAGTGTAAGTTCGATGAACTCCAAACCTAATCCGCCTACTGTATTCGCTACAAAAGACAAACCGTCGGCAATGTTATCTGGAAATTCCAATGCAAATACCAAACGAGAAGCTCATGTGGGAACATTTTGAAAGCCCAACCAAATGAACATCAAGTTTGAAACCGAATATTCAATTTGCATTCACTTAAAAAGAAATCAATTCCGACGGTTCGAACATTTAAAAACTGAGAATTTACTGCTAGCGAGCAAATCAAGGGAGCTGCTGTAAAATTAGCGGATTTCGGTTTGGCAATTGAAGTTCAGGGTGATCAGCAAGCCTTGTTTGGCTCTGCTAGAACTCCTGACTATCTATCGCGAGAGGATCTTTAGAATGAACTGTACGGAAAGCCAGAAGATATTTGGGCTTGCGGAGTAATTTTGTATATTTTATAATTGTCGGCTATCCTCCGTTTTTGGATGAGGAGCAACATCGATTATACAACCAGATAAAAGCCGGAGCCGGTATTACCGATGCTGGGGATGACGATAGTCCAAGTTGGTAATTGAGCCTACATATACATACATAAATATGTACCTACATACATGTGTACTCTTCGTATATATTTGTAAATTTTTACACACATAAGTGTAAGTTCGATGAACTCCAAACCTAATCCGCCTACTGTATTCGCTACAAAAGACAAACCGTCGGCAATGTTATCTGGAAATTCCAATGCAAATACCAAACGAGAAGCTCATGTGGGAACATTTTGAAAGCCCAACCAAATGAACATCAAGTTTGAAACCGAATATTCAATTTGCATTCACTTAAAAAGAAATCAATTCCGACGGTTCGAACATTTAAAAACTGAGAATTTACTGCTAGCGAGCAAATCAAGGGAGCTGCTGTAAAATTAGCGGATTTCGGTTTAGCAATTGAAAATCAGGGTGATCAGCAAGCCTTGTTTGGCTCTGCTAGAACTCCTGACTATCTATCGCGAGAGGTTCTTAAGAATGAACTGTACGGAAAGCCAGAAGATATTTGGGCTTGCGGAGTAATTTTGTATATTTTATAATTGTCGGCTATCCTCCGTTTTTGGATGAGGAGCAACATCGATTATACAACCAGATAAAAGCCGGAGCCGGTATTACCGATGCTGGGGATGACGATAGTCCAAGTTGGTAATTGAGCCTACATATACATACATAAATATGTACCTACATACATGTGTACTCTTCGTATATATTTGTAAATTTTTACACACATAAGTGTAAGTTCGATGAACTCCAAACCTAATCCGCCTACTGTATTCGCTACAAAAGACAAACCGTCGGCAATGTTATCTGGAAATTCCAATGCAAATACCAAACGAGAAGCTCATGTGGGAACATTTTGAAAGCCCAACCAAATGAACATCAAGTTTGAAACCGAATATTCAATTTGCATTCACTTAAAAAGAAATCAATTCCGACGGTTCGAACATTTAAAAACTGAGAATTTACTGCTAGCGAGCAAATCAAGGGAGCTGCTGTAAAATTAGCGGATTTCGGTTTGGCAATTGAAGTTCAGGGTGATCAGCAAGCCTTGTTTGGCTCTGCTAGAACTCCTGACTATCTATCGCGAGAGGTTCTTAAGAATGAACTGTACGGAAAGCCAGAAGATATTTGGGCTTGCGGAGTAATTTTGTATATTTTATAATTGTCGGCTATCCTCCGTTTTTGGATGAGGAGCAACATCGATTATACAACCAGATAAAAGCCGGAGCCGGTATTACCGATGCTGGGGATGACGATAGTCCATGTTGGTAATTGAGCCTACATATACATACATAAATATGTACCTACATACATGTGTACTCTTCGTTTATATTTGTAAATTTTTACACACATAAGTGTGAGTTCGATGAACTCCAAACCTAATCCGCCTACTGTATTCGCTACAAAAGACAAACCGTCGGCAATGTTATCTGGAGATTCCAATGCAAATACCAAACGAGAAGCTCATGTGGGAACATTTTGAAAGCCCAACCAAATGAACATCAAGTTTGAAACCGAATATTTAATTTGCATTCACTTAAAAAGAAATCAATTCCGACGGTTCGAACATTTAAAAACTGAGAATTTACTGCTAGCGAGCAAATCAAGGGAGCTGCTGTAAAATTAGCGGATTTCGGTTTGGCAATTGAAGTTCAGGGTGATCAGCAAGCCTTGTTTGGCTCTGCTAGAACTCCTGACTATCTATCGCGAGAGGTTCTTAAGAATGAACTGTACGGAAAGCCAGAAGATATTTGGGCTTGCGTATATTTTGCTTGATATTTTGTATATTTTACAATTGTCGGCTATCCTCCGTTTTTGGATGAGGAGCAACATCGATTATACAACCAGATAAAAGCCGGAGCCGGTATTACCGATGCTGGGGATGACGATAGTCCAAGTTGGTAATTGAGCCTACATATACATACATAAATATGTACCTACATACATGTGTACTCTTCGTATATATTTGTAAATTTTTACACACATAAGTGTAAGTTCGATGAACTCCAAACCTAATCCGCCTACTGTATTCGCTACAAAAGACAAACCGTCGGCAATGTTATCTGGAAATTCCAATGCAAATACCAAACGAGAAGCTCATGTGGGAACATTTTGAAAGCCCAACCAAATGAACATCAAGTTTGAAACCGAATATTCAATTTGCATTCACTTAAAAAGAAATCAATTCCGACGGTTCGAACATTTAAAAACTGAGAATTTACTGCTAGCGAGCAAATCAAGGGAGCTGCTGTAAAATTAGCGGATTTCGGTTTGGCAATTGAAGTTCAGGGTGATCAGCAAGCCTTGTTTGGCTCTGCTAGAACTCCTGACTATCTATCGCGAGAGGTTCTTAAGAATGAACTGTACGGAAAGCCAGAAGATATTTGGGCTTGCGGAGTAATTTTGTATATTTTATAATTGTCGGCTATCCTCCGTTTTTGGATGAGGAGCAACATCGATTATACAACCAGATAAAAGCCGGAGCCGGTATTACCGATGCTGGGGATGACGATAGTCCAAGTTGGTAATTGAGCCTACATATACATACCTAAATATGTACCTACATACATGTGTACTCTTCGTATATATTTGTAAATTTTTACACACATAAGTGTGAGTTCGATGAACTCCAAACCTAATCCGCCTACTGTATTCGCTACACAAGACAAACCGTCGGCAATGTTATCTGGAGATTCCAATGCAAATACCAAACGAGAAGCTCATGTGGGAACATTTTGAAAGCCCAACCAAATGAACATCAAGTTTGAAACCGAATATTTAATTTGCATTCACTTAAAAAGAAATCAATTCCGACGGTTCGAACATTTAAAAACTGAGAATTTACTGCTAGCGAGCAAATCAAGGGAGCTGCTGTAAAATTAGCGGATTTCGGTTTGGCAGTTGAAGTTCAGGGTGATCAGCAAGCCTTGTTTGGCTCTGCTAGAACTCCTGACTATCTATCGCGAGAGGTTCTTAAGAATGAACTGTACGGAAAGCCAGAAGATATTTGGGCTTGCGTATATTTTGCTTGATATTTTGTATATTTTACAATTGTCGGCTATCCTTCGTTTTTGGATGAGGAGCAACATCGATTATACAACCAGATAAAAGCCGGAGCCGGTATTACCGATGCTGGGGATGACGATAGTCCAAGTTGGTAATTGAGCCTACATATACATACCTAAATATGTACCTACATACATGTGTACTCTTCGTATATATTTGTAAATTTTTACACACATAAGTGTAAGTTCGATGAACTCCAAACCTAATCCGCCTACTGTATTCGCTACAAAAGACAAACCGTCGGCAATGTTATCTGGAAATTCCAATGCAAATACCAAACGAGAAGCTCATGTGGGAACATTTTGAAAGCCCAACCAAATGAACATCAAGTTTGAAACCGAATATTCAATTTGCATTCACTTAAAAAGAAATCAATTCCGACGGTTCGAACATTTAAAAACTGAGAATTTACTGCTAGCGAGCAAATCAAGGGAGCTGCTGTAAAATTAGCGGATTTCGGTTTGGCAATTGAAAATCAGGGTGATCAGCAAGCCTTGTTTGGCTCTGCTAGAACTCCTGACTATCTATCGCGAGAGGTTCTTAAGAATGAACTGTACGGAAAGCCAGAAGATATTTGGGCTTGCGGAGTAATTTTGTATATTTTATAATTGTCGGCTATCCTCCGTTTTTGGATGAGGAGCAACATCGATTATACAACCAGATAAAAGCCGGAGCCGGTATTACCGATGCTGGGGATGACGATAGTCCAAGTTGGTAATTGAGCCTACATATACATACATAAATATGTACCTACATACATGTGTACTCTTCGTATATATTTGTAAATTTTTACACACATAAGTGTGAGTTCGATGAACTCCAAACCTAATCCGCCTACTGTATTCGCTACAAAAGACAAGCCGTCGGCAATGTTATCTGGAAATTCCAATGCAAATACCAAACGAGAAGCTCATGTGGGAACATTTTGAAAGCCCAACCAAATGAACATCAAGTTTGAAACCGAATATTCAATTTGCATTCACTTAAAAAGAAATCAATTCCGACGGTTCGAACATTTAAAAACTGAGAATTTACTGCTAGCGAGCAAATCAAGGGAGCTGCTGTAAAATTAGCGGATTTCGGTTTGGCAATTGAAAATCAGGGTGATCAGCAAGCCTTGTTTGGCTCTGCTAGAACTCCTGACTATCTATCGCGAGAGGCTCTTAAGAATGAACTGTACGGAAAGCCAGAAGATATTTGGGCTTGCGGAGTAATTTTGTATATTTTATAATTGTCGGCTATCCTCCGTTTTTGGATGAGGAGCAACATCGATTATACAACCAGATAAAAGCCGGAGCCGGTATTACCGATGCTGGGGATGACGATAGTCCAAGTTGGTAATTGAGCCTACATATACATACATAAATATGTACCTACATACATGTGTACTCTTCGTATATATTTGTAAATTTTTACACACATAAGTGTGAGTTCGATGAACTCCAAACCTAATCCGCCTACTGTATTCGCTACAAAAGACAAACCGTCGGCAATGTTATCTGGAAATTCCAATGCAAATACCAAACGAGAAGCTCATGTGGGAACATTTTGAAAGCCCAACCAAATGAACATCAAGTTTGAAACCGAATATTCAATTTGCATTCACTTAAAAAGAAATCAATTCCGACGGTTCGAACATTTAAAAACTGAGAATTTACTGCTAGCGAGCAAATCAAGGGAGCTGCTGTAAAATTAGCGGATTTCGGTTTGGCAATTGAAAATCAGGGTGATCAGCAAGCCTTGTTTGGCTCTGCTAGAACTCCTGACTATCTATCGCGAGAGGTTCTTAAGAATGAACTGTACGGAAAGCCAGAAGATATTCGGGCTTGCGGAGTAATTTTGTATATTTTATAATTGTCGGCTATCCTCCGTTTTTGGATGAGGAGCAACATCGATTATACAACCAGATAAAAGCCGGAGCCGGTATTACCGATGCTGGGGATGACGATAGTCCAAGTTGGTAATTGAGCCTACATATACATACATAAATATGTACCTACATACATGTGTACTCTTCGTATATATTTGTAAATTTTTACACACATAAGTGTAAGTTCGATGAACTCCAAACCTAATCCGCCTACTGTATTCGCTACAAAAGACAAACCGTCGGCAATGTTATCTGGAAATTCCAATGCAAATACCAAACGAGAAGCTCATGTGGGAACATTTTGAAAGCCCAACCAAATGAACATCAAGTTTGAAACCGAATATTCAATTTGCATTCACTTAAAAAGAAATCAATTCCGACGGTTCGAACATTTAAAAACTGAGAATTTACTGCTAGCGAGCAAATCAAGGGAGCTGCTGTAAAATTAGCGGTTTTCGGTTTGGCAATTGAAAATCAGGGTGATCAGCAAGCCTTGTTTGGCTCTGCTAGAACTCCTGACTATCTATCGCGAGAGGTTCTTAAGAATGAACTGTACGGAAAGCCAGAAGATATTTGGGCTTGCGGAGTAATTTTGTATATTTTATAATTGTCGGCTATCCTCCGTTTTTGGATGAGGAGCAACATCGATTATACAACCAGATAAAAGCCGGAGCCGGTATTACCGATGCTGGGGATGACGATAGTCCAAGTTGGTAATTGAGCCTACATATACATACATAAATATGTACCTACATACATGTGTACTCTTCGTATATATTTGTAAATTTTTACACACATAAGTGTGAGTTCGATGAACTCCAAACCTAATCCGCCTACTGTATTCGCTACAAAAGACAAACCGTCGGCAATGTTATCTGGAAATTCCAATGCAAATACCAAACGAGAAGCTCATGTGGGAACATTTTGAAAGCCCAACCAAATGAACATCAAGTTTGAAACCGAATATTCAATTTGCATTCACTTAAAAAGAAATCAATTCCGACGGTTCGAACATTTAAAAACTGAGAATTTACTGCTAGCGAGCAAATCAAGGGAGCTGCTGTAAAATTAGCGGATTTCGGTTTGGCAATTGAAAATCAGGGTGATCAGCAAGCCTTGTTTGGCTCTGCTAGAACTCCTGACTATCTATCGCGAGAGGTTCTTAAGAATGAACTGTACGGAAAGCCAGAAGATATTCGGGCTTGCGGAGTAATTTTGTATATTTTATAATTGTCGGCTATCCTCCGTTTTTGGATGAGGAGCAACATCGATTATACAACCAGATAAAAGCCGGAGCCGGTATTACCGATGCTGGGGATGACGATAGTCCAAGTTGGTAATTGAGCCTACATATACATACATAAATATGTACCTACATACATGTGTACTCTTCGTATATATTTGTAAATTTTTACACACATAAGTGTAAGTTCGATGAACTCCAAACCTAATCCGCCTACTGTATTCGCTACAAAAGACAAACCGTCGGCAATGTTATCTGGAAATTCCAATGCAAATACCAAACGAGAAGCTCATGTGGGAACATTTTGAAAGCCCAACCAAATGAACATCAAGTTTGAAACCGAATATTCAATTTGCATTCACTTAAAAAGAAATCAATTCCGACGGTTCGAACATTTAAAAACTGAGAATTTACTGTTAGCGAGCAAATCAAGGGAGCTGCTGTAAAATTAGCGGATTTCGGTTTGGCAATTGAAGTTCAGGGTGATCAGCAAGCCTTGTTTAGCTCTGCTAGAACTCCTGACTATCTATCGCGAGAGGTTCTTAAGAATGAACTGTACAGAAAGCCAAAAGATATTTGGGCTTGCGGAGTAATTTTGTATATTTTATAATTGTCGGCTATCCTCCGTTTTTGGATGAGGAGCAACATCGATTATACAACCAGATAAAAGCCGGAGCCGGTATTACCGATGCTGGGGATGACGATAGTCCAAGTTGGTAATTGAGCCTACATATACATACCTAAATATGTACCTACATACATGTGTACTCTTCGTATATATTTGTAAATTTTTACACACATAAGTGTGAGTTCGATGAACTCCAAACCTAATCCGCCTACTGTATTCGCTACAAAAGACAAACCGTCGGCAATGTTATCTGGAGATTCCAATGCAAATACCAAACGAGAAGCTCATGTGGGAAC
Organism: Arctopsyche grandis; assembly: GCF_051622035.1. Taxonomy (NCBI): domain Eukaryota; kingdom Metazoa; phylum Arthropoda; class Insecta; order Trichoptera; family Hydropsychidae; genus Arctopsyche; species Arctopsyche grandis. Next base: position 32,529,135 of record NC_135356.1, on the reverse strand, counting down.
ATTTTGAAAGCCCAACCAAATGAACATCAAGTTTGAAACCGAATATTTAATTTGCATTCACTTAAAAAGAAATCAATTCCGACGGTTCGAACATTTAAAAACTGAGAATTTACTGCTAGCGAGCAAATCAAGGGAGCTGCTGTAAAATTAGCGGATTTCGGTTTGGCAATTGAAGTTCAGGGTGATCAGCAAGCCTTGTTTGGCTCTGCTAGAACTCCTGACTATCTATCGCGAGAGGTTCTTAAGAATGAACTGTACGGAAAGCCAGAAGATATTTGGGCTTGCGTATATTTTGCTTGATATTTTGTATATTTTACAATTGTCGGCTATCCTTCGTTTTTGGATGAGGAGCAACATCGATTATACAACCAGATAAAAGCCGGAGCCGGTATTACCGATGCTGGGGATGACGATAGTCCAAGTTGGTAATTGAGCCTACATATACAAACATAAATATGTACCTACAAACATGTGTACTCTTCGTATATATTCGTAAATTTTTACACACATAAGTGTAAGTTCGATGAACTCCAAACCTAATCCGCCTACTGTATTCGCTACAAAAGACAAACCGTCGGCAATGTTATCTGGAAATTCCAATGCAAATACCAAACGAGAAGCTCATGTGGGAACATTTTGAAAGCCCAACCAAATGAACATGAAGTTTGAAAGCGAATATTCCATTTGCATTCACTTAAAAAGAAATCAATTCCGACGGTTCGAACATTTAAAAACTGAGAATTTACTGCTAGCGAGCAAATCAAGGGAGCTGCTGTAAAATTAGCGGATTTCGGTTTGGCAATTGAAGTTCAGGGTGATCAGCAAGCCTTGTTTGGCTCTGCTAGAACTCCTGACTATCTATCGCGAGAGGTTCTTAAGAATGAACTGTACGGAAAGCCAGAAGATATTTGGGCTTGCGGAGTAATTTTGTATATTTTACAATTGTCGGCTATCCTTCGTTTTTGGATGAGGAGCAACATCGATTATACAACCAGATAAAAGCCGGAGCCGGTATTACCGATGCTGGGGATGACGATAGTCCAAGTTGGTAATTGAGCCTACATATACATACATAAATATGTACCTACATACATGTGTACTCTTCGTATATATTTGTAAATTTTTACACACATAAGTGTGAGTTCGATGAACTCCAAACCTAATCCGCCTACTGTATTCGCTACAAAAGACAAACCGTCGGCAATGTTATCTGGAAATTCCAATGCAAATACCAAACGAGAAGCTCATGTGGGAACATTTTGAAAGCCCAACCAAATGAACATCAAGTTTGAAACCGAATATTCAATTTGCATTCACTTAAAAAGAAATCAATTCCGACGGTTCGAACATTTAAAAACTGAGAATTTACTGCTAGCGAGCAAATCAAGGGAGCTGCTGTAAAATTAGCGGATTTCGGTTTGGCAATTGAAGTTCAGGGTGATCAGCAAGCCTTGTTTGGCTCTGCTAGAACTCCTGACTATCTATCGCGAGAGGTTCTTAAGAATGAACTGTACGGAAAGCCAGAAGATATTTGGGCTTGCGGAGTAATTTTGTATATTTTATAATTGTCGGCTATCCTCCGTTTTTGGATGAGGAGCAACATCGATTATACAACCAGATAAAAGCCGGAGCCGGTATAACCGATGCTGGGGATGACGATAGTCCAAGTTGGTAATTGAGCCTACATATACATACATAAATATGTACCTACATACATGTGTACTCTTCGTATATATTTGTAAATTTTTACACACATAAGTGTGAGTTCGATGAACTCCAAACCTAATCCGCCTACTGTATTCGCTACAAAAGACAAACCGTCGGCAATGTTATCTGGAAATTCCAATGCAAATACCAAACGAGAAGCTCATGTGGGAACATTTTGAAAGCCCAACCAAATGAACATCAAGTTTGAAAGCGAATATTCCATTTGCATTCACTTAAAAAGAAATCAATTCCGACGGTTCGAACATTTAAAAACTGAGAATTTACTGCTAGCGAGCAAATCAAGGGAGCTGCTGTAAAATTAGCGGATTTCGGTTTGGCAATTGAAGTTCAGGGTGATCAGCAAGCCTTGTTTGGCTCTGCTAGAACTCCTGACTATCTATCGCGAGAGGTTCTTAAGAATGAACTGTACGGAAAGCCAGAAGATATTTGGGCTTGCGGAGTAATTTTGTATATTTTATAATTGTCGGCTATCCTCCGTTTTTGGATGAGGAGCAACATCGATTATACAACCAGATAAAAGCCGGAGCCGGTATTACCGATGCTGGGGATGACGATAGTCCAAGTTGGTAATTCAGCCTACATATACATACATAAATATGTACCTACATACATGTGTACTCTTCGTATATATTTGTAAATTTTTACACACATAAGTGTGAGTTCGATGAACTCCAAACCTAATCCGCCTACTGTATTCGCTACAAAAGACAAACCGTCGGCAATGTTATCTGGAAATTCCAATGCAAATACCAAACGAGAAGCTCATGTGGGAACATTTTGAAAGCCCAACCAAATGAACATCAAGTTTTAAAACCGAATATTCAATTTGCATTCACTTAAAAAGAAATCAATTCCGACGGTTCGAACATTTAAAAACTGAGAATTTACTGCTAGCGAGCAAATCAAGGGAGCTGCTGTAAAATTAGCGGATTTCGGTTTGGCAATTGAAGTTCAGGGTGATCAGCAAGCCTTGTTTGGCTCTGCTAGAACTCCTGACTATCTATCGCGAGAGGTTCTTAAGAATGAACTGTACGGAAAGCCAGAAGATATTTGGGCTTGCGGAGTAATTTTGTATATTTTATAATTGTCGGCTATCCTCCGTTTTTGGATGAGGAGCAACATCGATTATACAACCAGATAAAAGCCGGAGCCGGTATTACCGATGCTGGGGATGACGATAGTCCAAGTTGGTAATTGAGCCTACATATACATACATAAATATGTACCTACATACATGTGTACTCTTCGTATATATTTGTAAATTTTTACACACATAAGTGTAAGTTCGATGAACTCCAAACCTAATCCGCCTACTGTAGTCGCTACAAAAGACAAACCGTCGGCAATGTTATCTGGAAATTCCAATGCAAATACCAAACGAGAAGCTCATGTGGGAACATTTTGAAAGCCCAACCAAATGAACATCAAGTTTGTAACCGAATATTCAATTTGCATTCACTTAAAAAGAAATCAATTCCGACGGTTCGAACATTTAAAAACTGAGAATTTACTGCTAGCGAGCAAATCAAGGGAGCTGCTGTAAAATTAGCGGATTTCGGTTTGGCAATTGAAGTTCAGGGTGATCAGCAAGCCTTGTTTGGCTCTGCTAGAACTCCTGACTATCTATCGCGAGAGGCTCTTAAGAATGAACTGTACGGAAAGCCAGAAGATATTTGGGCTTGCGGAGTAATTTTGTATATTTTATAATTGTCGGCTATCCTCCGTTTTTGGATGAGGAGCAACATCGATTATACAACCAGATAAAAGCCGGAGCCGGTATTACCGATGCTGGGGATGACGATAGTCCAAGTTGGTAATTGAGCCTACATATACATACATAAATATGTACCTACAAACATGTGTACTCTTCGTATATATTCGTAAATTTTTACACACATAAGTGTAAGTTCGATGAACTCCAAACCTAATCCGCCTACTGTATTCGCTACAAAAGACAAACCGTCGGCAATGTTATCTGGAAATTCCAATGCAAATACCAAACGAGAAGCTCATGTGGGAACATTTTGAAAGCCCAACCAAATGAACATCAAGTTTGAAAGCGAATATTCCATTTGCATTCACTTAAAAAGAAATCAATTCCGACGGTTCGAACATTTAAAAACTGAGAATTTACTGCTAGCGAGCAAATCAAGGGAGCTGCTGTAAAATTAGCGGATTTCGGTTTGGCAATTGAAGTTCAGGGTGATCAGCAAGCCTTGTTTGGCTCTGCTAGAACTCCTGACTATCTATCGCGAGAGGTTCTTAAGAATGAACTGTACGGAAAGCCAGAAGATATTTGGGCTTGCGGAGTAATTTTGTATATTTTATAATTGTCGGCTATCCTCCGTTTTTGGATGAGGAGCAACATCGATTATACAACCAGATAAAAGCCGGAGCCGGTATTACCGATGCTGGGGATGACGATAGTCCAAGTTGGTAATTGAGCCTACATATACATACATAAATATGTACCTACATACATGTGTACTCTTCGTATATATTTGTAAATTTTTACACACATAAGTGTGAGTTCGATGAACTCCAAACCTAATCCGCCTACTGTATTCGCTACAAAAGACAAACCGTCGGCAATGTTATCTGGAAATTCCAATGCAAATACCAAACGAGAAGCTCATGTGGGAACATTTTGAAAGCCCAACCAAATGAACATCAAGTTTTAAAACCGAATATTCAATTTGCATTCACTTAAAAAGAAATCAATTCCGACGGTTCGAACATTTAAAAACTGAGAATTTACTGCTAGCGAGCAAATCAAGGGAGCTGCTGTAAAATTAGCGGATTTCGGTTTGGCAATTGAAGTTCAGGGTGATCAGCAAGCCTTGTTTGGCTCTGCTAGAACTCCTGACTATCTATCGCGAGAGGTTCTTAAGAATGAACTGTACGGAAAGCCAGAAGATATTTGGGCTTGCGGAGTAATTTTGTATATTTTATAATTGTCGGCTATCCTCCGTTTTTGGATGAGGAGCAACATCGATTATACAACCAGATAAAAGCCGGAGCCGGTATTACCGATGCTGGGGATGACGATAGTCCAAGTTGGTAATTGAGCCTACATATACATACATAAATATGTACCTACATACATGTGTACTCTTCGTATATATTTGTAAATTTTTACACACATAAGTGTAAGTTCGATGAACTCCAAACCTAATCCGCCTACTGTAGTCGCTACAAAAGACAAACCGTCGGCAATGTTATCTGGAAATTCCAATGCAAATACCAAACGAGAAGCTCATGTGGGAACATTTTGAAAGCCCAACCAAATGAACATCAAGTTTGTAACCGAATATTCAATTTGCATTCACTTAAAAAGAAATCAATTCCGACGGTTCGAACATTTAAAAACTGAGAATTTACTGCTAGCGAGCAAATCAAGGGAGCTGCTGTAAAATTAGCGGATTTCGGTTTGGCAATTGAAGTTCAGGGTGATCAGCAAGCCTTGTTTGGCTCTGCTAGAACTCCTGACTATCTATCGCGAGAGGCTCTTAAGAATGAACTGTACGGAAAGCCAGAAGATATTTGGGCTTGCGGAGTAATTTTGTATATTTTATAATTGTCGGCTATCCTCCGTTTTTGGATGAGGAGCAACATCGATTATACAACCAGATAAAAGCCGGAGCCGGTATTACCGATGCTGGGGATGACGATAGTCCAAGTTGGTAATTGAGCCTACATATACATACATAAATATGTACCTACAAACATGTGTACTCTTCGTATATATTCGTAAATTTTTACACACATAAGTGTAAGTTCGATGAACTCCAAACCTAATCCGCCTACTGTATTCGCTACAAAAGACAAACCGTCGGCAATGTTATCTGGAAATTCCAATGCAAATACCAAACGAGAAGCTCATGTGGGAACATTTTGAAAGCCCAACCAAATGAACATCAAGTTTGAAAGCGAATATTCCATTTGCATTCACTTAAAAAGAAATCAATTCCGACGGTTCGAACATTTAAAAACTGAGAATTTACTGCTAGCGAGCAAATCAAGGGAGCTGCTGTAAAATTAGCGGATTTCGGTTTGGCAATTGAAGTTCAGGGTGATCAGCAAGCCTTGTTTGGCTCTGCTAGAACTCCTGACTATCTATCGCGAGAGGTTCTTAAGAATGAACTGTACGGAAAGCCAGCAGATATTTGGGCTTGCGGAGTAATTTTGTATATTTTATAATTGTCGGCTATCCTCCGTTTTTGGATGAGGAGCAACATCGATTATACAACCAGATAAAAGCCGGAGCCGGTATTACCGATGCTGGGGATGACGATAGTCCAAGTTGGTAATTGAGCCTACATATACATACATAAATATGTACCTACATACATGTGTACTCTTCGTATATATTTGTAAATTTTTACACACATAAGTGTGAGTTCGATGAACTCCAAACCTAATCCGCCTACTGTATTCGCTACAAAAGACAAACCGTCGGCAATGTTATCTGGAAATTCCAATGCAAATACCAAACGAGAAGCTCATGTGGGAACATTTTGAAAGCCCAACCAAATGAACATCAAGTTTGAAACCGAATATTCAATTTGCATTCACTTAAAAAGAAATCAATTCCGACGGTTCGAACATTTAAAAACTGAGAATTTACTGCTAGCGAGCAAATCAAGGGAGCTGCTGTAAAATTAGCGGATTTCGGTTTGGCAATTGAAGTTCAGGGTGATCAGCAAGCCTTGTTTGGCTCTGCTAGAACTCCTGACTATCTATCGCGAGAGGTTCTTAAGAATGAACTGTACGGAAAGCCAGAAGATATTTGGGCTTGCGGAGTAATTTTGTATATTTTATAATTGTCGGCTATCCTCCGTTTTTGGATGAGGAGCAACATCGATTATACAACCAGATAAAAGCCGGAGCCGGTATTACCGATGCTGGGGATGACGATAGTCCAAGTTGGTAATTGAGCCTACATATACATACATAAATATGTACCTACATACATGTGTACTCTTCGTATATATTTGTAAATTTTTACACACATAAGTGTGAGTTCGATGAACTCCAAACCTAATCCGCCTACTGTATTCGCTACAAAAGACAAACCGTCGGCAATGTTGCTAGGTAGCATAATAACTAGCTGGTTCGTTGTTTTGCTCGTCCGCTATTTGGATGCTTTTTTCGTAAATATTGTCGGTTAATGGTGTCGTGCTTTGCATATTGTGTAGAGTTATTGGTGTTGCTTTAATTTTTGATTAAAATTTTTGCAATTGTGATTAAATACAGTGGTTAAACTGATTTCTAAGGTTATATTTTAAAGATAATTTTCACTTGAAAAAAAAAAAAAAAAAAAAAAGAAGAAAAAAAAAAAAAAAAAAAAAAAGTTCTTTTGTTTCTTCAAATAATATTCGTTTGGCAACGAACGTGATCAAACTGATTTCTGAAATTATATATTAACTCTCGAACCCAGAGCATATTTACAATATTACAGCATAATGCAACATTGTTAAACAAAAAACTATTTATTTCATACATATTTTTGTGCGAAATTTTGAGAATATTCTCTTATTTAAATTATAAATTGTGACGCTAATAACTAATAATACTTAACAATGATTTGCTATAAATGCAAAAGTGTTGTGTTGTTGACTAATTATGTGCTGTGCGAGCTTTGTGAAGAACCTTTCCACCATGATTGTGTGGGGATTTCGGAAACAAAATACAAAAAAATGACGTCAAAGAATAAGGAAAAATGGCGATGCGTTTCTTGCCGTATCCATCCTAACCCCCTTCCGCCGTCTCAGTCCTAATCACTAATGCTCAGTTCTCAAGATTCAGTCATCAGTCCTCAGCCATCTTTATTTGATATACTTAATGAAATTAAATGCTTTCGAGCAGACTTTAATACCATGAAAAATGAGTTTGAAAACATAAAATCTGTAATCACAGACATAAACAATAAATTATTCACAATAGAGGCTAAGTCTGATGAATTTGATGGGAGACTAACCACTGCTGAAAAGAAAATTTCCTGCTTTTCTGATGTAAATAAAGGTTTAATTGAGGCGCAAAATACTATTGTTGAACTGAAACAAGAAAACAATCTGCAAGATCAATTCTCTAGAAAAAACAATGTAGAAATATCCGGCATACCTATGAAAAAGGGTGAAAATCTAGTGTCTATATTATATGACTTATGTGCTGTCGTGGGTCACAAATTGTGCGACACAGATATTGACACCATACACCGTGTGCGGCCGTACCCGTCCCAGGGCGTTGCAGGTTCACAGCAACAGCAACAGCAACAGCGAGAGGGCAACAGCGATGTGAGTGTGCGCACGTCATCAGTGGTCGTACGGTTCACTCAGCGCCGTCGTAAGGAGCTGCTGATGGCGGCCGTGCGCGCCCGCCGCGGCATCACCACCAACGACATCAATATTCCAGGCCCGCCCACCACCCTATACGTCAAGGATCACCTTACACCAACGAATAAATTATTATTGAAGCGAGCACGCCAATTGAAAACTGAATATAACTACGCCTACTTGTGGGTTAAAGATTGCAAGATCATGATTAGAAAAAGTGCGAGCTCCAATATCATACAAATCTCAAAAGAATCAGATCTTTGCAAAATCAAATGACTAAGTGCAATATTAAATTTTAATAACCTAATAATTATCTATGCATTTATTGTCTACTGGTCTGCCATCACATATTATAATGTATGTGCAAACAATTATGTACGTATGGCTATATAATTTATTATTTTTATTATTACTATATAACTATGCTATTTACATATATTTTACTCATAAACTAAAAAAGGTACGAGTTCATTTTTATATTTGTGTCCATGTATACCTTTGTATTTCAACTGGTATCACCAAGGATGGTTTGCTTAATAATTCCATATCTTTATCTGTGTATGCAGTTATGTGTATGTTTATATGCATATATCTATTTTCATTTATGCATATGGATATTTATATTTATATCACTACGTGCTCTATCTACTTCCTTTTTTACAATGTCTTCTAATCGTCTTGTCATTTATTATCAAAATGTCAGAGGTCTCCGAACTAAATCTGACTCTTTTCTTCAAAATGTATTAGTTAATAATTATGATATTATCTGTCTATCAGAAACTTGGCTAAATGACTCATTCAATAATAGTGAGTTTTTTGATGCCAGATATCAGGTGTTTCGACGTGACAGAGATTATTCTCTTCATAACCAAATATTTGGTGGTGGTGTAATCATAGCTGTGAAAAATAATCTACCCTCTGTCATTCAAAATAATTGGTTAACTTCCACAGAAGACCTTTGGATTACTATTACCACTAAATTTTTTAAACTAAATATCTGTACTGTCTATATTCCTCCTGGTAATTCTCACCAAACTCTATTAGTTACCCATTTAAATAAAGTATCTGATCTAATAACCAATTATCCAGAGGATCGATTCATTTTACTCGGTGATTACAATCTTCCCACTATTGATTGGACAAAATACGACTCAAATCTGCATCTATTTCCTTCCAATTGTATTAATTTTTCTTCCCTTTCCTTTACTCAATTCTTATCTTATAATAAACTTTATCAATACAATTATTTGTCAAATACTAATAATCGTATTCTTGACCTAGCTATTAGTAGTTTCCCCTTATATATTTCTCGTGCTGACTCTACGCTAATCCATGAAGATTCTCATCATTTATCCTTTTGCATCTCAATAATTTACAACAAATCTTCACCCTTGAATTATAATTATAATAAAACTTTCCTCTTTAGAAAAGCTGACTATGCTACAATTATTCCAATTTTAAGCGATATCAATTGGAATTCACTTTTGTCCAATTTAAATATTGATTTAGCTTGTAAAAAATTTTACGATACCTTACAAAATATTATTGAATGCCACGTCCCTTTTACTCTTAAATCTAAACGTACCAAATATCCCCCTTGGTTTACATCGTCTCTTATTAAAATAATAAAAGAAAAAAACAAATTCCATAAAAAATTTAAAATTTATTCAAATCCCTTAGATTATCAAAGTTTTTCACTATTAAGAGCTCGAATTAAAAAATATTCTTTAATCTGCTTTAGAAATTATATTTCTCTTATTCAAAATAATATTAAAACTAATCCCAAATCATTTTGGTCATATATAAATTCAAAAAAAAATACCTCCTCTTCATATCCTTCCGTAATGTATTATGGAAATAAGTCGGCTTCACATGGTTCTGAAATCTGTACCATTTTTGCTGACTATTTTGACTCCACTTTCAATAGTGATTCTACCATTAACCTTTCTATCTCTAATACAGATACTTCTTCTTGTAACTTATCTACTTTTCATTTTGACTTATCTACTGTACTCAGTCACATCAACTCTCTCAATGTTAATCTTGGTGCGGGTTGTGATGGTTTGCCTTCTTTTTTCCTTGTTAAATGTGCTGTCCCATTATCTCTTCCCATAACAATCCTTTTCAATCTTTCTATGTCGAACGGTAAATTTCCTGACTATTGGAAATTATCTTACATCACCCCTATTTTTAAAAAAGGTGATAAGAATTGTTCCGACTTTTGTAATGACGTGTGGCAAACAGTCTTATTAACTGATTGTCGATTGGCATTATTGACGAGTTGGCATTAGTGTCGGCCCAAGCGGAAATACGCGACGGTCGAGAGAGACCGAGTAGACGGCGTACGGACAGCTTGTGTTCCGTACGCTCCGCTGGCCCACCACGTGCAAATTTTACATTTCAATAAACTACATCAAACCATTATCGAAGTCTTTTCCATGATGGTCACTTCGAACCGGACACCAGTAACCTAGGCCACAACACCAAACGGACAAACCAATAGGAAAAAACGTGGTCGAGAAAAAATGGATGTCAATTAAGAAATCGGTATCGTTCCTTTGTTACTATCCATACCTTTCCAATACTAATAACATGTTTGCTTCTATTTCAGCAATATATTGATTGATGTACAGAGGTACATGACCGCGTGATTGACGCAGAAAATATATAAATAAAAACATAACCTACAAAGACGCATGGGACACAGAGGTAATCCAAAATTATCGGAACGATCACATAAACATCGTAAAGGATATTCAAGTAAGTGAATGTATTCAATCTCAGGCAATCTGTTCAAAAGGCAATCATGTGGGTAGGTCAGTTTTTAAAATATGTTTTAAAGTATAACAATTAATTAACGCGATTGTATAAAATAATATCGCGCTACGAAGGAATGTTTCATCGGTCGCATCGAATTTCGTATTAAAAGTGTAAAATCAGATGTAGTGTAAAATTAGCAAAGCACGTGGGGAATTATACTTGTAGCCCCAAAGTGGCTTAAACCAAGTACATACCGGTATATTAATATACCGGCAGATCTCTTTGTTTCTTAATGTGTGTAGAAACTTTCTCCCCCCTCCCCCCTCCACAATAAATGTGGAATTTTACTTGTAGCCCCAAAGTGGCTTAAACCAAGTACATACCGGTATATGCATATCGGTAGATCTTTGTTTCTTAATGTGTGTAGAAACACCCTCCCCCCCCCCCCCTTCCACGATAAATGTGGAATTACACTTGTAGCCCCAAAGTGGATTAAATCAAGTACATACCGGCATATTCATACATCGGTAGATCTCTTTGTTTCATAATGTGTGATGAAACAGTGGTGATTTAAAATAAATCACAAGACTTGTAGCCCCAAAGTGGTTTAAATCAAGCACCCACCAATTTAGGGTTGTTATTTCTTCCAAAATATGTTGGATAGATTCTGGTGATAATAGTTAAAGTAGAATATTAAGATTCACGGTTAATCATTGAATATTATTACCTTATCTCTACGAATAGTTCAATTGACAGCTATAGTAGAGAATAACTGTATTTATGAGACGAAATAGTGCAACTTTCTGAAACAAATGTCAAGTGCTGAAAACGAGGTAATAGAAGCTTCGACTTCCCAGTCGCATAAAGGTCGAAATCCAACTAGGGACGTAGAACCTATTAGAGACAGGTCAAGCTCTAGAATACATCAGACTCGAAGTCAGACTCAATCGATAAAAACATTAGCGAAAGAAAATAAAGTAGAAGTTACAATGACGTCAATAGAATTAAGGTATTCGGGCGCGTTTAAAAGACTACAGGAGAAAATAGACAGAATCTCCGAAATAAATGAAGGACAGTATCAATTTATTGAAAAAGCATACGACTATCTCCAAAAACTCCATTATGAGTATTTAGACAACATCACAGATATAGAGCAGGCGGATCAAATAGACGAAGAGTTCTACATAATCACAATGACAATTCAAAATCTTAAAGCAGCATTAGAGAGACAATCCATTCAAGATTGTAAACTGAAGGTAGAGCAAGCAACAATTAAATTTGCTAGAGATAAGTTACCGACGTTAACCATTCCCACATTTCAGGGAGATCCATCTGAATGGCAATCGTTTCAACAAGCTTTTAAGAATATAATAGGAAACAAAACGGAATATTCGAATGTCACGAAATTGCAATATTTGCATCAATCCTTAATCGGTCCCGCTTTGGCAGCTGTATCAGGTTTAGATATTAGCTCAGACAATTACGAAATAGCTTGGAGTATTTTAGACAAGCAATATAATTTACCAAGACTTAATCTCAAAACTAGGATTAATTCACTTTGTGACTTAAAATTAATCACAAGAGAATCACATATCGAATTGAGAAATCTATTGAATCAGGTAACAGTGTGTATTAAAAACATTGAATCGTTGGGTTACGCGAGAGAAATTTTAGATCCATGGGTAACATGTTTAGTTCTAAGGAAATTACCTTTTAATATAGTAAGAGACTGGGAAATATCGCTGGTTAGCAGAGAAATGCCACCATATGAAAGTTTAGAGACATTCTTGCAGAATAGATGTAATGTATTACAATCTACTGCATCTGTAACTACGGTGAAGGAATTCCCTCATAGTCGTCAAAGAATCATGAGAACTCATGTCGCGAACAAAAACCCATCAAGTAAGGTAAACGCATGCGCATTCTGTCGAAATAATCATTTCATAGGCAAATGTGATAAATTCAAAGCAAAATCCAGTATGGAAAGAAATGAATTCGTTAAATCTAATAACATGTGTTTTAAATGTTTAAATTCATCGCATAAGATAACAAATTGCAAGTCTAACTATAATTGCTTAAGGTGCAAACAAAACCATCACACTTTGTTGCATCAGGACGATACATTTAGTTCCAATAATACGGGAAGGAAGTCAATTAATGCTCATTCTACTCATTTCTCTCAAAGGGAGATAATTTTACCGACGGTACAAGTAGACATTATAACGTCCAATGGAACGGTCGTTAAGGGTCGCACATTATTAGATTCCGGCTCACAAGTCAACTATGTTACCACATCTTTCGCTAAGAAGAATAACTTCAAGTTAGAGAAAATCTCTCAAAAAATTGTAGGTATCGCTAATCAAGAAAGTAGCATTCGTCACATCACCAAGGTGACCATAAGGTCTTCAACCACTAATTACTCAACCAAAGTGTTGTGTTTGGTATTACCAGAAATTACTGGCGAAATTCCAACTGTGAAACTGGATCAACAGTTAATTTCAATACCAGCGGGAATCAAGTTATCAGATCCCCTTTGGAATAAACCGACGCCAATCGATTTATTGCTCGGCGCCGAGATTTGCGTTCATGCTATGAAAGCAGGAACCATCCAGTTAGGAAAAGGTATGCCTATCTTAAAGGATACCGAATTCGGATGGACAATAGTTGGTCCATATCCCGAAGTAAATAATGCTCCAGGGAAGAGCCACATAGGCTTAAGTCAATTAGACAGTCACATTCAAAACTTTTGGATGATCGACCAGGTTCCTATGGTAAAACATCAATCTCTTGAGGAGAAAAGATGTGAGGAACATTTCCAAGCACACACATCACGAGATAAAAACGGTAGATTTTGTGTAGCTTTACCATATAAAAATTCCCCGGTAGTATTAGGAAGTTCATTGCACATTGCGGAGAAAAGACACAAAACTTTGGAAAGACGTTTTTTAGCCAATAATAATTTAAAAATGGAATACAATAAAGTTTTAGAAGAGTACATAAATTTAGGACATATGTCAGAGTGTGAACCCCCGGAGGCACATGAGGTTCATTGTTATTTACCTCATCACGTCGTGGTTAAGGAGTCTAGCCTTACCACTAAATATCGTGTAGTTTTTGATGCGTCCGCAAAGACAACGTCCAATATCTCACTAAATAATATTTTGATGGTGGGACCTAGTGTCCAATCAGATTTGTTAAGTTTACTACTCAACTTTCGACTCCATAAATACGTGATTACTGCGGATATTAAGCAGATGTACCGACAGATTCAAATAGCAGAGAAAAATAAAAATGTACAACGAATCATTTGGCGAACAGATCCCCAGAGTAAATTCAAGCATTACAAACTTAATACAGTAACATTCGGAACTGCTTCAGCCCCATTTTTAGCTACTAGATGTCTAAATCAGTTAGCAGAGGAGAATAGAAACAAATATCCCATCGCTAGTAAAGTGATCGAACGTGATTTTTATGTTGATGATTTGCTCACGGGAACTAATACTATTGAAGCTGGTAAATTATTAAAGGTTCAACTGGAAACCATATTATTATCAGCCGGTATGCCCTTAAGCAAATGGACATCGAACAACTCCGATATAATCACGGATGTTAAGGCTGACGATTGTTCAGATTTTAACTTCTCTAACGAATCACACAAAACTTTAGGTTTATTTTGGAAACCGCGGGAAGACGTTTTTGTATTTAAGGTTCAAACCGAAGTCGAGACTGAAAATATAACAAAAAGAAACTTTTTATCAGTAATTAGTCAGATCTTCGACCCATTAGGACTATTATCTCCATTGTTAATTAATTATAAGATATTAATGCAATCTGTCTGGCAACAAACCATTGGTTGGGATGAATTCATTCCTCAGACAATCTTCAAAAAATGGAAAGATTGTCAATTATCCAATACAGTCATGAAACTTTATAAAATTCCTAGATTGATAATACTAAATAATGTCATTAATATACAGGCACACGGATTTTGTGACGCATCCGAGAAAGCTTATGGTGCTTGTATTTATGTAAAATGTACTGATCAATTGGGAAATTCCAAATGTCATCTTGTGTGTTCTCGTTCGAGAGTCGCTCCGCTCAGTTTTGTAACTATTCCGCGTTTAGAGCTGTGCTCCGCTATGTTATTATCAAAGTTAATGAAGTCAACAATAGACCAATTAACAATTCATATTAATGAAAAATATTATTGGACGGATTCAACCGTCGCATTGCATTGGATTAGAGGAGAGTCATGTAAATGGACCACCTTCGTTGCCAATCGAGTGGCCGAAATCCAATCAATATCTCAACCCATTGAGTGGTACCATGTCTCCTCTACAGACAATCCAGCAGATTTAATTTCTCGAGGGACTCAACCATCAGAATTAAATCATAATTCGTTATGGTGGGACGGCCCTAGTTGGTTGAAATTAGACGAATCACGATGGCCTCGAAGACCTCCTGAGATCACAATAGATCTTCCAGAGAGAAGGGTAGTCACTAACGCTACCCTTGTGAGGGAAAATAATTGGATAGATAAACATTCTCATCTTCCAAGACTCCTTCGAGTTTTATCATATGTTCGTCGGCCACTAAGGAATAAACAATTAAACGTTAAAGAAAATAACGAACCGTCCGCTTTAGAATTAAAAGATGCTTTAAATAATTTGATAAGGTTATCGCAAATGGAATCATTTCCATTGGAATATCGTTTGCTGAGCAAGGGACATCCAATTCCCAGTAGCAGTAAATTAGCTAAATTGTCCCCTCTATTCCACGAGAATTTAATTTGTGTTGGAAGTAGACTTCCTCTGGGAACAACTCTATCAACGTCACCCATTATCTTGTCAAATAAGCATAAACTTACACACATGATTGTCCGAGATGCGCACTTGAAATATATTCACTTGGGTACTCAAGCCTTACTGTCGTTATTGCGGCAGACCTATTGGCCATTAGCCGGACATAATACTGTCAAAGGAGTGGTGCGTTCATGTGTCATTTGTTTCAGAAATAAACCACTGTCACACAATAGATTAATGGGATTACTCCCGCTTGAACGTACCACTGCGAATTTTCCTTTCAGTCATGTGGGGATAGATTTCGCAGGACCTTTTCCTGTGAAGAGTGGTTGCAATAAGAATTCTAAGATAATTAAGGGTTACGTTTGTGTCTTTGTGTGTTTTTCCAGTAAGGCAGTTCACTTGGAACTTGTCGGAGACTTAACGAGTTCAAATTTCTTAAATTGTTTAAGAAGATTCGTAGCCAGACGTGGCAGGCCCAATACGATATATTCCGACAATGCTACTAATTTTGTCGGTGCAAGTCGTGAACTCGTTAATTTAGTAAAATTAATTTACGAACGTCCTCATGAGGAGAAGCTACTACGGTATGTAGCCTCCGAAGGGATTCGTTGGAAGTTTAACCCGCCAAGGGCGCCTCACATGGGAGGGCTGTGGGAAGCAGCGGTTAAATCCATGAAGATTCATTTAAACAAGGTGTTAAAGGCCACCACCTTAAATTTCGAATCATTTTGTACGGTATTGACTCAAATAGAAGCTTGCATGAATTCCCGTCCTCTTAGTCCCTTGTCTTCGGATCCACTAGACCTTTTACCCCTCACACCTGGACATTTCTTAATTGGCAGATCCTTACTCGCTCTTCCAATGGAGGTTAAATATAACACTAATGTCCATGCCAATCTGCTTCAGATACAATTGACCACAGCAGCATTTTGGAAACGTTGGTCGGCGGAATATTTACATTCTTTGCAGTTACGACACAAATGGAAGAAGGACTCGAGCAACAATCTGAGTGTGGGTCAAATGGTCCTGTTAAAGGAGGAACACATGCTGCCAACCCGATGGGTCTTGGGTCGAGTCACTAAATTGTATCCCGGACCAGATGGCAGAGTTCGAGTCGTCGACGTCTTTACTGCCAGCGGAGAGTTTCGTCGGTCCAGTCATCTAGTGGCGCCATTGCCGATTCTACCACAAGGACCACTTGACAGGAAGGAAGATCAGCAAGAGGGAGGAGAAACAGCAGCTTCAATTCCGTCAACTTCGGTAGCTTAGTTTAACCCGAAGACACTACCCCCAACTCATATTACTTATTAGATGTAATCATGAGTTTAAATCATTCAATGTTAATAGTAGTACTCCGTAATTCACTTTAATTGTGTTGTGTGTATAATTTAAGCTATTTTCATTTTAACATTCGGCAGTATATATCTCCGAATTTAATCTAATCATTTTGTCTTTATAATATAAGACTTGTCTCATGTCATCACTCGGAAGGATTATATCCGAGTTTAAAATAAACTGTTCAAATTTGACAGTTAAAATTAGATTCATGATTTGTTAATGTTAGTCTCCAAGCCACACTTAATGGAGCATCTTAAATTATTTCATGTCTACTTAATTATGACCTGCCGGGAGTCATCCGCAGGTCTTATGTTTCTTGTTATGAAAACATAAGTTAACTCTTACTGTTTATAGTATTTATGTGAATCATAGAATAAGTAAATATTATAATACTGAACATTTCGATGTTTAACGTAGAGACATCTATAATCATAGTTCGCCTTCATTTCCTGCTTGTAGGAATGAATGAATGACTTTCCAATTTACTTTTAATTTAGCAATGTTTGTGCTACTTGTTGATGAAATCAAGTTAACTTAGGAGCATTACACTCACTAATCAAGTTTAGTTGATCGGTAATAGCTGATCTGTCTTGACAACTGTAACAGTGTCAACATTGTATTGTCTAAGTTAACATCAAGATGAGGAATGCTTAAGTTTTAAACCATATACAGTCCACTCTCTCTTCTTTAAAGTAAACTTATCTTGTAATGCTTATTCACAGCTTCAAAGGAGATTTCAAAAATTTTAATGTAAATAGAAACAACATTCACCAGAGGTATACCTATAAGTTGAAATATTACTGAACCAATAAATTGATTTTATCCTCACACTGGATGAGGCAAAGGTTTCATTATTCACCCTCTATTTAATTATTTTAAGAGCTATGATTTATTGTAAACGACTCGTCAGTAATGCTGTAACTCTGTAGAATAACTGTATTGTTCAACAGTTTTCCTATGTGGGACTATGTTCCGACTTTTGTAATGACGTGTGGCAAACAGTCTTATTAACTGATTGTCGATTGGCATTATTGACGAGTTGGCATTAGTGTCGGCCCAAGCGGAAATACGCGACGGTCGAGAGAGTCACCGAGTAGACGGCGTACGGACAGCTTGTGTTCCGTACGCTCCGCTGGCCCACCACGTGCAAATTTTACATTTCAATAAACTACATCAAACCATTATCGAAGTCTTTTCCAAGAATCTTATTGAGAATTACCGTCCTATATCTAAACTATCTGTCATTAGTAAAATCTTTGAAAAAATTATCTATAATTTCCTTTTCTCCAATTTCAAAAACTACATTATACCTGAACAACATGGTTTTTTTAAGGGGAGATCGGTAGAGACTAACCTGCTTAATTTCACTAGTACTCTCACATCTTATATGGACAAACGAATCCAAATAGACGTCGTTTATACGGATTTCTCTAAAGCTTTTGATAAAATCAATCACAACCTTTTACTCAATAAACTTTGGTCCCTCGGAATCCGAGGAAATTTATTTCGTTGGATCTCTTCGTATATACTAAATCGTCACCAAATCATAATTCTCAATGGTTTTAGATCATCACTTAGACATATTCCTTCCGGTGTCCCACAAGGGTCGCATTTAGGTCCCTTATTCTTTTTACTCTATATTAATGATATCTCATACATCTTCAAACATTCCTTTATACTTCTTTACGCTGATGATTTAAAAATTTACAAACCTATATACACCATAGACGATTGTCATAAGATACAAGAAGATCTAGATAGATTCTCTATATATTGTTTAAATAATGATCTTTTTATTAATCTAGAAAAATGCTCTATTTTAAATTTCACTAGAAATAAGTCAATTATTACTAATCAATATCAATTAAATCATTCAATCCTTAACACGTCATCTTCTATTAAGGATCTTGGTGTAATACTCAATGATAAACTAGATTTCTCTGAACATATTTCTTTTATTACCAACAAAGCATTTAAATCTCTTGGATTCCTACTCCGCTCAACAAAACCCTTTAATGATCCTTACGTACTAAAATTACTTTATTTTTCCTTTGTAAGGTCTCACCTTGAATTTGCCTCAATTATCTGGTCACCTTTTTATTTATCCCATATTAATTGTATTGAGAAAGTTCAACTTAAATTTATTAAATCCTTACGCTACCTTTTTCCTACCTATACCCATTCTACTGTTTCCGACATTTTAAAAATCCTTTCTTTTAACAATCTTTCTGCCAGGCGACGACATTCTGATGCTATATTCTTCTTTAAGCTCATAAATGGTTTCCTTGATTGTTCTGATTTACTGAATAAGGTTAATTTCAGAATCCCAGTTCGATACCCTAGACGCGTTGCACTCTTTTCACTTGATCCTTTCAATACTAATTCCCAAAAATATTTTTATCTGCAGCGCGTTTATCGTATGTTTAACGGAGAGCTGAATGAGGTTGATCTGTTTGGTATTTCCCTACATCAATTCAGGTCTAACATCAAGAGAATCTTGACCGATTGATTCATTTTTTCTTCTATTCTATTTTTCCAATATTTCCATTATTTTTATACTTTAGTTTAGTTATGTAATGTGCTATTTAATCATATTATAGCTTTCATTCCTTTCCATTTCATTTGTTTATTTTGTATTTACCTTTTTCATTTGTTTTTTATATTTGTAAATTTCAATTTCTTCTTATATTCTATCTTATAACCTTTTCCAATTATTTTAATACTATAGTTTAATTATGCAATGTACTACATATTTTGTCATGCCTTTATTCTTTACTTTTTAATTTGTTTTCCTTATATTTATCTTTTTCATTTTTGTAAAAATCTATTATTGGACTCGGGTGTTACATATATTATTTATTTACTTTTTGTGTTTTTTATACCTATCTCTGTACATCCTGTCTGTTGATTTTTCAATTAATAAAATAAAATAAAATAAAATGTTATCTGGAAATTCCAATGCAAATACCAAACGAGAAGCTCATGTGGGAACATTTTGAAAGCCCAACCAAATGAACATCAAGTTTGAAACCGAATATTCAATTTGCATTCACTTAAAAAGAAATCAATTCCGACGGTTCGAACATTTAAAAACTGAGAATTTACTGCTAGCGAGCAAATCAAGGGAGCTGCTGTAAAATTAGCGGATTTCGGTTTGGCAATTGAAGTTCAGGGTGATCAGCAAGCCTTGTTTGGCTCTGCTAGAACTCCTGACTATCTATCGCGAGAGGCTCTTAAGAATGAACTGTACGGAAAGCCAGAAGATATTTGGGCTTGCGGAGTAATTTTGTATATTTTATAATTGTCGGCTATCCTCCGTTTTTGGATGAGGAGCAACATCGATTATACAACCAGATAAAAGCCGGAGCCGGTATTACCGATGCTGGGGATGACGATAGTCCAAGTTGGTAATTGAGCCTACATATACATACATAAATATGTACCTACAAACATGTGTACTCTTCGTATATATTCGTAAATTTTTACACACATAAGTGTAAGTTCGATGAACTCCAAACCTAATCCGCCTACTGTATTCGCTACAAAAGACAAACCGTCGGCAATGTTATCTGGAAATTCCAATGCAAATACCAAACGAGAAGCTCATGTGGGAACATTTTGAAAGCCCAACCAAATGAACATCAAGTTTGAAACCGAATATTCAATTTGCATTCACTTAAAAAGAAATCAATTCCGACGGTTCGAACATTTAAAAACTGAGAATTTACTGCTAGCGAGCAAATCAAGGGAGCTGCTGTAAAATTAGCGGATTTCGGTTTGGCAATTGAAGTTCAGGGTGATCAGCAAGCCTTGTTTGGCTCTGCTAGAACTCCTGACTATCTATCGCGAGAGGCTCTTAAGAATGAACTGTACGGAAAGCCAGAAGATATTTGGGCTTGCGGAGTAATTTTGTATATTTTATAATTGTCGGCTATCCTCCGTTTTTGGATGAGGAGCAACATCGATTATACAACCAGATAAAAGCCGGAGCCGGTATTACCGATGCTGGGGATGACGATAGTCCAAGTTGGTAATTGAGCCTACATATACATACATAAATATGTACCTACAAACATGTGTACTCTTCGTATATATTCGTAAATTTTTACACACATAAGTGTAAGTTCGATGAACTCCAAACCTAATCCGCCTACTGTATTCGCTACAAAAGACAAACCGTCGGCAATGTTATCTGGAAATTCCAATGCAAATACCAAACGAGAAGCTCATGTGGGAACATTTTGAAAGCCCAACCAAATGAACATCAAGTTTGAAAGCGAATATTCCATTTGCATTCACTTAAAAAGAAATCAATTCCGACGGTTCGAACATTTTAAAACTGAGAATTTACTGCTAGCGAGCAAATCAAGGGAGCTGCTGTAAAATTAGCGGATTTCGGTTTGGCAATTGAAGTTCAGGGTGATCAGCAAGCCTTGTTTGGCTCTGCTAGAACTCCTGACTATCTATCGCGAGAGGTTCTTAAGAATGAACTGTACGGAAAGCCAGAAGATATTTGGGCTTGCGGAGTAATTTTGTATATTTTATAATTGTCGGCTATCCTCCGTTTTTGGATGAGGAGCAACATCGATTATACAACCAGATAAAAGCCGGAGCCGGTATTACCGATGCTGGGGATGACGATAGTCCAAGTTGGTAATTGAGCCTACATCATCATCATCATCATTTACAGCCATTCGCCATCCACTGCTGGATGAAGGCCTCTCCAACACGCTTCCACTCGTCTCTGTTTTGCGCAACACTCATCCATCTCATTCCGCACATTTTCCTAATTTCGTTCACCCATCTTCCTTGCGGTCTTCCTTTTACTCTTTTGCCTTCTCTCGGGTACCATTCAAGCACTTCTTTTGTCCACCTTTCGTCCATCCTCCTAGCTACGTGACCCGCCCATTGCCATTTCAATCTCTTCACTCTATCCACTATGTCCACTACCCTTGTCATATTTCTCACCCACGTGTTCCGCTTCCTGTCTTTCCTCGTTATGCCAAGCATACAGCGTTCCATACTTCTTTGAGTGCATTGGATTTTATTTTGCATCTTGGCGTTCAGTGTCCAAGTTTCACATCCATACGTCATCACTGGCAAAACGCATTGATCAAAGATCCTTTTCTTCAGGCAGAGTGGCATTTTTGATTTAAAAACAGCATTCATCCGTCCAAATGCACTCCACCCTAATTTCATACGTCTCTTTATCTCTTCATTTTTACTACCAGACATGTCAATTATTTGACCTAAATATAAATAATTATTTACTACTTCTACTGGTTTATCATCTAAGGGGATGCTATCAGGCATGCAATAACTATTGAACATTAGTTTAGTCTTATCTACGTTAATTTTTAATCCTACTTTTCTACTTTCCCTGTCCAGCTGTGTTAGTCTGATAAGTAGGTCAGCTGAATCACGAGCTACTAAAACTATATCGTCTGCGAACCGAAGGTGACTCAAAAAGCGACCATTGATGCTTACTCCGGCTGTATCCCAATCCAATTTCCTGAAAACTCCCTCAAGCACCGCATTGAATAACTTGGGCGAGATTGTATCTCCTTGTCTTACTCCTTTTCCTATGCTAAATCTATCTGTACCTGAAAAAATTTTAACCGAAGCTGTGGCATTCTTATATATTGCAGCTAACAGTCCCACATAGGGTTCCGGCACTCCCTGTGTTTTTAGAGCGTTAAGTACTGCATTATGACTAACTGTATCGAAGGCTTTCTCATAATCGACGAAACCTAGGCACAATGGCCGTTGATATTCGTTGGCGCGCTCGATTAGTTCGCCAACTACTTGGAGGTGGTCCATTGTGCTGAAATTTGCCCTAAACCCTGCCTGCTCTATAGGTTGGTTCTCGTCGAGGATATTTTTCAGCCTTTCTGTAATAACCTTCGTGAAGAGCTTGTAGACCGCTGAAAGTAGACTAATGGGTCGGTAGTTCTTGATATCGCTTTTGTCGCCTTTTTTGTGTATTAAAATGATAGTTGCGTTATTCCATCCTTCTGGTATAGCTTGGTTCTGGATGCATTTGCTGAAAAGCCTAGCTAAGATATTAATTAGGGGGGGGCCGCCACATTTTAGTAAGTCAATGGGAATATTATCTTCCCCTGGGGTTTTACCGTTCTTTGCAGTTTTTAGCGCGGCCTCTACTTCGCTAAGCAATACTGCAGGAACCCTTTGGCCGTGTGTCGATTCCAGAGCGGGGAATTGGCCGTTGTCGTTCTCGTATAGTTTTGCATAGAACGTGTAAACTCTGTCTATGATTTCTTCTCTATTCCTAATTATTACTCCGCTCTCTGATCTGATTGCGATCATTTGGTTTTTGCCTAAGAAAAGATCCTGTTTGCACTTTTTCAGGCTACGGTTATTCTTAATGGTATTTTCTATTAGCTTGCTGTTAAAATCCCTGACATCCCTGACTATTCTCTTTTTAATTTCCTTATTTACTAGATTGTATTCTTGCATATTATTATCCCTATCTAAATTCATTTTATGCTTAATTAGGTTTTTTGTTTCCGCTGAAATTTTGCTTAATTTAATCTGTTTCCTGAATCCACCTAATTTCTTACCTGTTGAGGTTAGAACCGAACTAATTACAGTGTTCAATTCCTCGATGTCTGCTTCTGGGTTTAATTTCCCGTATCGATTTCCAAGTTCGAGTTCGAATTCCTTTTTCCTAGACCTTAGTTGAGCGAAATCTGGAGAGTTACTGCATCCTTTTATTAATTTCCTACGTTCGCAATTTATATTAATGGCCATCTTGGCACGGACTAATCTGTGATCGCTACCTATATCTACTTTACTTAAAACACTAACGTCTTTAACGGAGTGCAGGGCATTTGTTAGGATGAAATCGATCTCGTTTCTGTCTCCTTTAGGACTCTCCCAAGTCCACTTATTGTTGGTGTTTTTCCTGAAAAATGAATTAGTGATAAAGAGCCTGTTGTGTTCTGCGAATTCTATGAGGCGATCGCCTCTGTCGTTTCTTTGGCCGGTACCAAAATTGCCTACTGCTCTTTCTGTATTTGCCTTTTGTCCTATTTTTGCGTTAAAGTCGCCCATGATTATTTTAAAGTGGTGACGGCTATTATCGTATGCGTCCTGTATTTTTTCGTAGAAGTCTTCTATTTCCTCGTCTGGGTGGCTAGATGTGGGGGCGTACACTTGGAAGATTTGACAAGTGTACCTGCTCGAGATTCTTAATACTACATAGCATATACGTTCCGATATGTCGCTTATTTCTATAATATTTCTTTCTATTCTCTTATTGATAAGAAACCCTACTCCTCCTATTCTACCATTTGGTAGCCCTCTCCAGTAGAGACAGTTACCACTTTTTAGGATTATTTGGTTTTGCTGTTTTCGTCTTACTTCACTAAGTCCTACTATATCCCATTTGATATTTTCTAATTCATTCTCTAATGCAAGCACACTTCCTTCACTCGATAACGTTCTTACATTGTACGTGGCTAAATACAGGTTTCTATTAGCTAAGCTATCATCCATCGTCACTCTTACCTTGTTGGAGGTTTGGATATTATTTTTCTCGCATTTATCCAAGATGTGTTGAGAAAAAGGCGGTACTTGAGAGAGATTTCCATTCAAGGAGTGAGTTCTTACCGCCATAGACTCTTCTCTGTGGTCAGCTTTGACAGATAGTCATCCTAGGTATCACTTGGATCACTTATGAGTTATTACATGCCATTTAACAGGGTTACTTTGTAAGTGAAAGTAGTTAGTTATGATAATAATAGATTAGCAATTGTTGTACTACTTTTTTATAGATCTTTATCGTGAGACGCCTCTTTGGAGACAACGGATTTATATATGTGAGTGCGGTTTGCAATTTAATATTTTAATAATAACTTTAGTAAAGAATATAAAATTACACGAATTACTTTAATATAATTTAAATATGAAAAAGAACTGATAGACAGTTGGGAAACACCGTTTCTGTTTGCTATTATTCTATTAAGTAAAGTTCGTTAAAGATTTTTGGCTGGAAGCAATTATGTGGAAGATTTATTGCTTCTGTGGGACCGACTGAAGGACCCTTTTTTTGTATTCAGGTAAGGAGATGTATCTCGTTCGTATATTCTATTGCTCAGATTTGACACAAAAATTAGCACAAAATTTTTCGAAATAACTGATATAAAACCGCTTTTTACGACCGATTTGCTGTTTATTTTTACACTTAAATTATACTAGGATGCAATTAGTAAAATAAGTGATTAGATGGTTAAGTTTTTAGATTAAATTTCGTGCAATAGCCGGGTTTAAGCGAGTAATAGCGGGAAGAACGCAGAAGCACGTCTTCCCCGCATGACACGAAAGACCGAACTCTGAGCCTACATATACATACATAAATATGTACCTACAAACATGTGTACTCTTCGTATATATTCGTAAATTTTTACACACATAAGTGTAAGTTCGATGAACTCCAAACCTAATCCGCCTACTGTATTCGCTACAAAAGACAAACCGTCGGCAATGTTATCTGGAAATTCCAATGCAAATACCAAACGAGAAGCTCATGTGGGAACATTTTGAAAGCCCAACCAAATGAACATCAAGTTTGAAAGCGAATATTCCATTTGCATTCACTTAAAAAGAAATCAATTCCGACGGTTCGAACATTTAAAAACTGAGAATTTACTGCTAGCGAGCAAATCAAGGGAGCTGCTGTAAAATTAGCGGATTTCGGTTTGGCAATTGAAGTTCAGGGTGATCAGCAAGCCTTGTTTGGCTCTGCTAGAACTCCTGACTATCTATCGCGAGAGGTTCTTAAGAATGAATTGTACGGAAAGCCAGAAGATATTTGGGCTTGCGGAGTAATTTTGTATATTTTATAATTGTCGGCTATCCTCCGTTTTTGGATGAGGAGCAACATCGATTATACAACCAGATAAAAGCCGGAGCCGGTATTACCGATGCTGGGGATGACGATAGTCCAATTTGGTAGTTGAGCCTACATATACATACATAAATATGTACCTACATACATGTGTACTCTTCGTATATATTTGTACATTTTTACACACATAAGTGTAAGTTCGATGAACTCCAAACCTAATCCGCCTACTGTATTCGCTACAAAAGACAAACCGTCGGCAATGTTATCTAAAAATTCCGATGCAAATACCAAACGAGAAGCTCATGTGGGAACATTTTGAAAGCCCAACCAAATGAACATCAAGTTTGAAAGCGAATATTTCATTTGCATTCACCTAAAAAGAAATCAATTCCGACGGTTCGAACATTTAAAAACTGAGAATTTACTGCTAGCGAGCAAATCAAGGGAGCTGCTGTAAAATAAGCGGATTTCGGTTTGGCAATTGAAGTTCAGGGTGATCAGCAAGCCTTGTTTGGCTCTGCTAGAACTCCTGACTATCTATCGCGAGAGGTTCTTAAGAATGAATTGTACGGAAAGCCAGAAGATATTTGGGCTTGCGGAGTAATTTTGTATATTTTATAATTGTCGGCTAACCTCCGTTTTTGGATGAGGAGCAACATCGATTATACAACCAGATAAAAGCCGGAGCCGGTATTACCGATGCTGGGGATGACGATAGTCCAAGTTGGTAATTGAGCCTACATATACATACATAAATATGTACCTACATACATGTGTACTCTTCGTATATATTTGTAAATTTTTACACACATAAGTGTAAGTTCGATGAACTCCAAACCTAATCCGCCTACTGTATTCGCTACAAAAGACAAACCGTCGGCAATGTTATCTGGAAATTCCAATGCAAATACCAAACGAGAAGCTCATGTGGGAACATTTTGAAAGCCCAACCAAATGAACATCAAGTTTGAAAGCGAATATTCCATTTGCATTCTCTTAAAAAGAAATCAATTCCGACGGTTCGAACATTTAAAAACTGAGAATTTACTGCTAGCGAGCAAATCAAGGGAGCTGCTGTAAAATTAGCGGATTTCGGTTTTGCAATTGAAGTTCAGGGTGATCAGCAAGCCTTGTTTGGCTCCGCTAGAACTCCTGACTATCTATCGCGAGAGGATCTTAAGAATGAACTGTACGGAAAGCCAGAAGATATTTGGGCTTGCGGAGTAATTTTGTATATTTTATAATTGTCGGCTATCCTCCGTTTTTGGATGAGGAGCAACATCGATTATACAACCAGATAAAAGCCGGAGCCGGTATTACCGATGCTGGGGATGACGATAGTCCAAGTTGGTAATTGAGCCTACATATACATACATAAATATGTACCTACATACATGTGTACTCTTCGTATATATTTGTAAATTTTTACACACATAAGTGTAAGTTCGATGAACTCCAAACCTAATCCGCCTACTGTATTCGCTACAAAAGACAAACCGTCGGCAATGTTATCTGGAAAATCCAATGCAAATACCAAACGAGAAGCTCATGTGGGAACATTTTGTAAGCACAACCAAATGAACATCAAGTTTGAAAGCGAATATTCCATTTGCATTCCCTTAAAAAGAAAACAATTCCCACGGTTCGAACATTTAAAAACTGAGAATTTACTGCTAGCGAGCAAAGCAAGGGACCTGCTGTAAAATTAGCGGATTTCCGTTTGAAGTTCAGGGTGATCAGCAAGCCTGGTTTGACTTTGCTAGAACTCCTGACTATCTATCGTGAGAGGTTCTTAAGAATGAACTGTACGGAAAGCCAGTAGATATTTGGGCTTGCGGAGTAATTTTGTATATTTTATAATTGTCGGCTATCCTCCGTTTTTGGATGAGGAGCAACATCGTTTATACAACCACATTAAAGCCGGAGCCGGTATTAACGATGCTGGAGATGACGATAGTCCAAGTTGGAAATTGAGCCTACATATACATACATATGTATGTACCTAGATACATGAGTACATGGCACAGTTCGCAGTTCGAACGATGGCACAGTTCGCCTTTGGGATTTGGCAAAATTAGAAGGAATAAGCTTAGTTAATAGGTAAGCTGTTTGTTATTATAATATTGCCACTGAGATATACATTATAATAAACATAAAATTATTACAATAAGAGTCACATTTTGGATTCTCAACAAGAAAACTTCCCAATGTATTTTTACCGATATATTTATCGACAAAGTATCAATCGTCGAGTAAAAATCCAGTAAAAGGATATCTACTCGAGGGAGCCGTCGAAAGGTACGCATTCGACCAGCACAAGCCTGGTTGCCGACTTTGAGCCTCACCATGTGCAACACATAAGCGAATTCCCCATAAGTGACAATTCCGAAGTTGGGGACGAAGAAAACTACAGTCCCGGTGAAAAGGATTGCTTATTCAACAACAAATTCAAAGTGGAAATGGCCAATAGAATATCTACAGAATAGCGCCTGATATCTACAGGACAGTTTATTCCTCATGTGAATGATATTCTGATTTGAATTTTTTTAATCAGAATATCTAGATATTGAAATTCAATTCTTATTCTGACTTACAATCGTACAATAGTAATGATTTACATTCCAAACGTGAGCAAACTTTTTTGCACAGATTCAAAGCTGAACATTCAATAATTGGCACAAGCCACCGCTATTTGCAGTCGGATAAGTTGTAAAAAAGAACTAATTACACAAAATCACCAACAAACTGATTTTGCAGGCGTCCCTAGTCCAATTATTATAATATCGCGTATGTAAAAAATATAATATAGTAAAACTCACGTGTGTAATTTAAAGAAGTTTTCCATACCTAGCGGTATGCAAAACTAGCGGTATGCAAAATTTTAAAACGGCGGCTTAGAGAATTATACGTCAGAAAGACTTTCGTGTTGAAACACGCAACATCAGATTTTCCGACCAAAATATTAACGATGGTGTAGATCGTCTATCTGTGTGCAGTAATAGAAATTCCATATATGATGACGACGTTTATGACGATTGTTACATTGAGCCGTCAAAACCAATTGAATTCTCAAAGCAATTATTAAAAGAAAGGATATGTAAATTTGTTTAGTAGTCGTTTCAAAATATCATCATATTCAAAGTAACTTGATAGAATGAAGATATAGTAAAATGATCATACACTACCTTTTCAGATTGTTATGGCTCTTACTAGACACTTTTGTAAAAGTCTTTGACAAATTTCGGTTGTTTGTAATAAATGAGCAATATATTATATATATATATATATATATATATATATATATATATATATATATATATATATATATATATATATATATATATATATATATATATATATATATATATATATATATATATATATATATATATATATATATATATATATATTTATTTATCTATATTTGTTTTTATTTTTTTTAGGAAGGGTTTTTGTTAGGAAACATAACAAGAGAAGTAACGAGTCACATTTCCGACTCTCAAAATAAAAGAGAACGTCATATACGAAATGTTGACAGATTCCACACCAAAAGTATGTAGTCGGTTGGTATAGATATCGCCGTAACAATTCCCTAAAAATGACAATGCGGGAGAAGATATTGTCGAGAAGTTTGAAAAAGTATTTTGAACGCCAAAATTGCATAATTGATACTTTTTGTGCTGCAACATAACGTGCAGACAAACGCCAGGCAATTCGACGCACACTTTCAGCTATCGATTTTCGAAAATCGGTCACAATGGCAGTTTCGAATTGATGCAAGATGTGACGAGCAATCTTCGGCAAAGTCAACCATCGGCTGGGGAATGAGTTGTCGTGGAAAGACAAATTATATATTTTTTCCATTCTTTTCTTAGGCAAAAACCAAATGATCGCAATCAGATCAGAGAGCGGAGTAATAATTAGGAATAGAGAAGAGATCATAGACAGAGTTTATACGTTCTATGCAAAACTTTACGAGATTAACAACGGTCAATTTCCCGCTCCGGAATCGACACACGGCCAAAGGGTTCCGGCAGTATTGCCTAGCGAAGTAGAGGCCGCGCTAAGAACTGCAAAGAACGGTAAAACCCCAGGGGAAGATAATATTCCCATTGACTTACTAAAATGTGGCGGCTCCCCCCTACATAATGTCTTAGCTAGGCTTTTCAGCAAATGCATCCAGAACCAAGCTATACCAGAAGGATGGAATAACGTAACTATCATTTTAATACACAAAAAAGGTGATAAAAGCGATATCATGAACTACCGACCCATTAGTTTACTTTCAGCGGTCTACAAGCTCTTCACGAAGGT
Organism: Arctopsyche grandis; assembly: GCF_051622035.1. Lineage (NCBI taxonomy): Eukaryota > Metazoa > Arthropoda > Insecta > Trichoptera > Hydropsychidae > Arctopsyche > Arctopsyche grandis. The sequence continues at coordinate 32,498,986 of NC_135356.1, read as the reverse complement.
TATTACAGAAAGGCTGAAGAATATCCTCGACGAGAACCAACCTATAGAACAGGCAGGGTTTAGGGAAAATTTCAGCACAATGGACCATCTCCAAGTAATTGGCGAACTAATCGAGCGCGCCTACGAATATCAACGGCCATTATGCCTAGGTTTCGTATGCATATATATATATATATTTATATATATATATATATATATATATATATATATATATATATATATATATATATATATATATATATATTTATATATATATTTATACAACCACATTAAAGCCGGAGCCGGTATTAACGATGCTGGAGATGACGATAGTCCAAGTTGGTAATTGAGCCTACATATACATACATATGTACCTACATACATGTGTACTCTTCGTATATATTTGTAAAATATTTGTAAATTTTTACACACATAAGTGTAAGTTCGATGAACTCCAAACCTAATCCGCCTACTGTATTCGCTACAAAAGACAACCCGTCGGCATTGTTTCTGTAAAATCCAATGCAAATACCAAGCGAGAAGCTCATGTGGGAACATTTTGAAAGCACAACCAAATGAACATCAAGTTTGAAAGCGAATATTCCATTTGCGAATGTGCACGTCCATAGCTCATTATTGCACATTTGTTTAAATTAAGTTCAAGGCCTTAACTAGAACCGAACTCCAAGACAGCGTTAATATCTGCTTGACGGAGAGAGGCTTGCCTCTCATCTTTGATAGCAAAAAATAATTTAACGTCGTCAGCAAACAAGAGACATGATGCATTACATAAAACTCTAGGGAGGTTATTAATAAGAATTGTAAATAGTAATGGGCCTAAAGTGGACCCCTGAGTAACACCAGATCGAGTAAAAAATGAAGGAGATTCATAAAGATCATATCTAACAAATTGCTTCCTATCACTAAGATAAGAAGCAAAGAGTTTAAGAAGACGCGTTCAAAAACCCACTTCAGCTAACCTTATCAAAAGAGCATATACACTATGTATACGTATATATATAGATATATACATATACACATACACATACAATACATACATCCATATACATACAAACATTATACATGCATATACATTATACATTATTTTATTTTATTTTATTTTATTTTATTTATTTGGAAAATTTACAGTTTACAGTTTATTAGATTGATAGTAAAAAAAATATAATTATGTTAAGTAAACCATTAATAATTTTCACATATAGGTAAAAAAAGAAAAGCTCAAACATTTAAAATAAGAAACAAAAATGATAATAGAGTAAGATAGTTAAAGAAAACAAAAAAAGAAAAAAAATAGAAATAACAGTATAATAAAAATATCAGAATAATAAGAATAATAATATGATAAAAATTATGAAATAATATAAAAAATATAATATATAACAAAAAACAAAAAGACAAAATAAATACATCAAAATAAAAATTCATAATCATAATCATAAACTTTCATTAAAATTAATCATCGAAAAACAAATTTGCAATAATTACTCTAGCTTGTATAGCATTAATATTAAATAAGTCAAACATAGAAATTGTTAAGATTAGTGTGTTGACGGTGGAGCTTGCACGCCAGATGAATGAGCTTCTTCCATAATTAGAAAAAGTATTAGGTATGTAAAGGAGCTCATTACATCTAGTCATTCTATTTGGTACACGCAATGATAGTCTGCTCAATAATTGAGGACAGTCAATCGAGCCGTTAAGGATGTTCAAAATTGTTGAGATGTCAGCTATCTCCCTTCTTTTGACAAGAGGAAGTAGATGCTGACACCTACAAGCATCTTCATAGGAAGTATAGGTTAATCCAAAACGGCTACTGACGTACCTCAGGAATCTCTTCTGAATGCGCTCCAATCTGTCTCTTGCACCAGAGTAATCTGGGTTCCAAACTTGGGATGCAAACTCAACAATACTTCTTACGTATGCACAATATAGTATTTTGTATGATTTTATAGAAGTAAAGCATTTGGAGGACCGGATGACGAACCCGAGGGCCTTCGACGCTCGAGCTACAACATTGTCAATATGTTTACTAAAGGATAGATCAGAGTTTAAAAAGACTCCCAAATCCCTAATTTCCGATACCCTTGTGAGTCTATGTCCGTTAATTGAATGAGGAAAGTCAACTGGACATAGTTTTCTGGTGAAGGTTATGCAGGAGCATTTTGCTACATTAATTTCCAACTTATTTATGCTGCAATAAGCCTCTAGTCTGAACAAATCATCTTGTAGGGCCAAAGCATCATTTCGGTTGTCTATTCTCTTGAAAATCTTCATATCATCAGCAAATAATAGTACATTTGAATTCTGAAAACATTTTTCAATATCGAAGATGAAAATATTGAATAATAGAGGTCCCAAGAGGGAGCCTTGTGGAACACCAGAAGGAATATTCATCCATTTCGATATAAATCCATTTAATGAGACAGCCTGTGATCGACGCGTAATGTATGAGGTGAACCATCTATAGAGATCACCATGAATACCGATCTGTAAGAGTTTTTCAAGGAGAATATCGTGATCAATCTTGTCAAATGCCTTACTATAATCTGTATATATAGTATCAACCTGAGACCGATCGTTCATGGCATTAGTAACGAAATCATTAAATAGTAGTAAATTTGTTGTAACTGAGCGTCCTTTCTGAAAACCATGTTGTTGCATACTAAGAGATTGCGAGATAGCTGGAAAAAGTTGGTCGTACACTAATTTTTCTAATATCTTAGCAAATATACATAGCTTTGATATAGGCCTGTAATTGGAAATTTCGTTTTTTTTTCCTTTCTTATGTACAGGAGATATGAATGCTGATTTCCAGATACAAGGTACAAGGCCCTCACTAATAGATCTTTTATAGATAATGGTTAGTGGTAAAGTTAGGCTTTCAGCACATTTTGAGATAAAAATTGGAGAAATTAAATCTGGGCCTGCTGTTTTATGAATATCAGTTGATTTCAAAATATTTAATACTTTTTCACTTCGAATTTCAATTGATCCAATTTCAGAGGAAGATGTGACAGAACAGACGTTGGTTGGTAAGGGATAAGAGGAAGTCGATTGATTAGAGACCGGTTTAAGGAACGTCGAGTAAAAGAAGGAAGAAAACAAATTACAAATGTCCACCCCCGTATCAGCAGTAATGTCACCATGATACAGAATATGAGGTAGGACGTTGTTTTTGTTCCTTGATTTAATGTAGGACCAGAATGCTTTGGGATTCAAGGAAATGTCGTTTTCTACTAAAGTCATATAATTTTTGAAACATTCTTTCTCTAAAGTTTTTGCCCGATTGCGTAATAGTACAAAGGTATGATGGTCAGCCAGGTTGTTATAATTTTTGAATTTCTTAAAAAATTTGTACTTTTCCTTCAGGACTTTTTTTAGGGGTGCAGTATACCAAGCGGGAAATTTTCTACTTTGAACATGTTTCTGTGGGATATATTTATCCCTTAAATTATATATAAGATTATAAAATGAATTTACAGCATCATCAAGAGAAACAGTATGTAAATAAGACCAAGAAACAGAGTTTAATTCATTTTGAATCTCGTTATAGTTACCAAGATCAAAAAGGAATCTAGTATAAGGTTTAGATTTAAGTGATCGATAAAAAGTTAGATCAGCAGTAATTAACAGAGATTTATGATAAGGATCCTCAGGAACGAGAGGATCTAAACAGGCATCTACTACCAAATGTTCATTTGATAAAACTAGATCAAGAATACGGCCGAATAAGTTAAGTACTCCATTATATTGTTTAAAATTACAAAAATGTAATGCATCAATAAGAGTCATTTCGGTGCTTCTTAACGAATTGATAGGTATAAGTCCTCCTCTGGAGATATCCTGGGACCATTGGATGTTACTTAGATTGAAATCTCCAACAATTAAAAATCTATCATCCGGGTAGTTAGTTGAAATAGTAGACATGTTTTCAAGAAAATTAGTAAGTTGAGTATTAAAAGAATTACCTATGTTCTCAGAACATAAATACAATACACATATATGAAATTTGAGAAGGTTGCGATGATTAGTGGTGCTGCGTAAAGTGAGAGATATCCAGATATCCTCCGCAGAAGAGTGCCACTCTGGACGTGAAACAACTCCAAGTTCACGCTTAGTTGCCACAAGGCAACCACCACCACGTATTTGGTTTAAGCTAACATAATTACGATCTCTTCGCCACACTATATATCTTTCATCAAAGAGTTCCTGATCACTTATAGTGTCCATCAACCAAGTTTCAGTAAGCAAAATAATATCATAATTGGACATGTTTATATTTCGTAAAAAAATATCAGTTTTTGTACGGAGACCACGTACATTTTGATAATATAAATTAATAGAATCCATTAAGCGGTCTCAGAAAAATAATAAAAAGGTACTCACACACATATATATATGTGCATATACAAATGCATATAAACACATACACACATATGTACATACAATTATACACGAAAATACACATGTCAATATGTATGCAAACATAAAAATGAAACGTATTAATAGAGTAGGAAAATAAAGCACATGGAAATAAGGAACATGGAAAGTACACAGAATAAAATATAGCAATGTAATAATAATAAGATAAATTGTAAAACGTAAATAGAATTGGCAATTGATGAGTACGTAGTGATAGACGTGTAGATATCTAGAAGCATAAATATCAGCAGTTATGTGTATATGAATATAAATATACACATACATACTTGCATCCATAGAAGCGATACGGAATTACCGAGCAAACCATCACTCGTGATACCAATTGAGTTAAAATAAAATTAATAAAGCGAATTATATAGTTTTTTGGCAAGTATTTGTTCATAATATAATAATAAACAATGATTTAGATGACAATTGATGATAGAATTGAAAATAAAGTGCGTTCAGAAATATAAGAAAGAACCAATAATTAATAAAGAAAACAAAAACCATAATATATGGGTAGAATTGATAGAGTGCATAAAGATAGACGTATAAGCCTACATGCGTAGGTAAGCATAGACATATGTATACAAATGAGCATGCATCAATAATTATAAACAAAGATATAGAACTATTGTTCAAATAATAATCATTGATGGTAGTAAATGAATCTGAACATATATTAACAAAGTGAAAAATGGAATTAACCAGTTTATATTCTTTAACAATAATATTAATATTAAGACAATAATCAATAATAGAAGTGAAACTATAGTTATAAATAGAGCAAAAAGTATGGAAGAAATTACAGTAAAAAATGTAATTGCATGTACAAGTATATGTAATTATAAATGAAGATATAGAATCAATTATCAAACAACAATTATTGATGATAGCAATTGAATTGAAATAAGTATAAGCAAAATAAAATATGGAATTAGTTAGTGTATATTCTTTGATAATAATATTTATATTCAAATAATTATTATTAATAAAAGTGAAAATATAGTAAAAAATATGGTAAAAAATATAGTATTATACATGTATATGTCATCCCAAGGTCCAAAAGAAGAACTTCTAGGATTGTTACCGCTCTCGTGACAAACTAGAGGGGAAGATATAGCGAATGCCGTGCAAAAATGCCTTGAAGACAATAAGATCGATTTAAATAAAATCTTTTCAATAGCAACTGATGGAGCCAGAAGTATGACAGGAAAAAATAAAGGGGCAACAACGATTATTCAGAGCAAAATAAACCACGAAATTCTTACGTTTCACTGCATAATACACCAAGAAGCACTTTGTGCCCAAACATTTCCGGCCGAAATAGTTGAGGTCATGAATTTGGTAATCAAGATTGTTAACAGAATCTTGTCAAAAGCACTCTACCATCGTCAATTTAAAGAATTCTTAAATGACATGGAGACTCAGTATTCCGACCTCCTTCTTCACAATAAAGTGCGATGGCTTTCCAAAGGTAAGGTGTTGAAACGTTTTGCTTTGTGCTTGAATGAAATAAATACATTCCTAAATGAAAAAGGCATTAATCACCCTGAATTAGAGAACGACAAATGGTTGCAAAAATTTTACTTTATGGTGGATATTACAGCGAAATTAAATGAGCTGAATCTAAAACTGCAAGAAAAGGGAAATGTTTTGGTAGCAGAATTGGTTTGTTTTGAAGAAAAATTAATTATTTTTGCAGAAGATATTCAGAGCGGTAAATTACTTCATTTTCAATTTCTAAAGCAATATCGCGATAAAACCAGTGCAACTGCTGACACGAATTACTTTAGCACAGTTATAAAAAAAATTAAAGATGAATTTTCTGACAGATTTCAGCAATTCAAAAGCAACAAAACCACTCTAGCATTCATAGTAAATCCTCTCAACACAAATAGTAACGAAATCCACATTGAGCCATTTGGAATTGATACTGGATCTCTAGAAATGCAATTGATCGATATAAAAAGTAAAACTTTGTGGAGTGAAAAATTTACAGAGTTGAAAAGCAAGTTGGAAGAGTTGGAGGTCCAGAAATGTATATACGTAACGCAACAAAAGTGGACAGCTTTAAAAGAAATGCCGCGAGTTGAGGCACTTATATTCGACGCATGGAATAGTCTTCCAGATTGCTACAGTGAGGTGAAGCAGTTGGCATTTGGAGTACTGACTATCGTCGGATCGACATATTCGTGCGAGAAAGCGTTCTCTTGCATGAATATAATTAAAAGTAAAATAAAAAGCCAACTTACAAATGAAAATTTAGAGTCGTGTTTGAAACTTACAACAACAAGTAATGAGCCAAATTTATCCAAACTTTCCAAAAACATGCAAAGCCAACGCTCCCATTGAATTTGTTTGCTCAATTGTTTGTTATTGAAGTACAAGTTAGTGTTGTAAGTAAATGTTTAATTGTTTCAATTTTTTACTTAAATAATAAGTAATTGTTTAATAATGCCATATATGTATATATATTATCTAATTTGTTGTGAAAACACTACTTATGTATGTATGTATGAATAAATAGATATTTTTTCTTATGAATAAATAGATTAGTTTTTTTTATCAAAAAACTTTATTTATGCGAGTACTATTTATTTTTGGCAAGAAAAAATTTTGTGGCTCTTTAAAAACTTTGAAATTTTGTTAATTGTAATTTTTGGCTCTTCCGACTCAAAAGGTTGCAGACGCCTGGCCTACTGTATTCGCTACAAAAGACAAACCGTCGGCAATGTTATCTGGAAAATCCAATGCAAATACCAAACGAGAAGCTCATGTGGGAACATTTTGAAAGCACAACCAAATGAACATCAAGTTTGAAAGCGAATATTCCATTTGCATTCACTTAAAAAGAAAACAATTCCGACGGTTCGAACATTTAAAAACTGAAAATTTACTGCTAGCGAGCAAAGCAAGGGACCTGCTGTAAAATTGGCGGATTTCCGTTTGGAAATTGAAGTTCAGGGTGATCAGCAAGCCTGGTTTGACTTTGCTAGAACTCCTGCCTATCTATCGCGAGACGTTCTTAAGAATGAACTGTACGGAAAGCCAGTAGATATTTGGGCTTGCGGAGTAATTTTATATATTTTATAATTGTCGGCTATCCTCCGTTTTGGGATGAGGAGCAACATCGTTTATACAATCAAATAAAAGCCAGAGCCGGTATTACCGATGCTGGAGATAAAGATAGTCCAAGTTGGTAATTGAGCCTACATATACATACATATGTACCTACATACATGTGTACTCTTCGTATATATTTGTAAATTTTTACACACATAAGTGTAAGTTCGATGAACTCCAAACCTAATCCGCCTACTGTATTCGCTACAAAAGACAAACCGTCGGCAATGTTATCGGGAAAATCCAATGCAAATACCAAACGAGAAGCTCATGTGGGAACATTTTGAAAGCACAACCAAATGAACATCAAGTTTGAAAGCGAATATTCCATTTGCATTCACTTAAAAAGAAAACAATTCCGACGGTTCGAACATTTAAAAACTGAAAATTTACTATAGAAAAAGTATTTCGAATGCCACAATTTCCAAAATCGCTGACAATGGCAGTTTCGAAATGATGCAATATTTGACGAGCAATCTAGGTGAAAAAGTATCTGGTTACAAGCGCGAATGAAAGGTGACAACCATATTAAGATATGTAGTACATTAAAAGTACCAAAGACCCAATGACACGTTTCAATATTACTTTTATAATGAGCTGTTCCCACTATGTGGATTCTCACAGTAGATTTATATATAGTAATAGTAATATAATTGGTCGTATTGGCGTCTCACGACATACGAATCGATTTACTAATATGCAGGTAACTGTACATTTCATTGTACAAATTAATTGCACAAAAACTTTGGAAATAAAATAGACCACACGTGAATGGGTGCGGCGCCTCGCAGATGCCAAATGTTTAAAATGAGATACATATGACTACAGTGAATTTAATAAAAATACATCAATCACGCTTGTGAGTACATAGGTGCGGCACCTCGCAGATACCAAATTCTAAATTATAAAAGAAAAATGCAGCGAATTCACTGGAGAATACGATGAAACGATGACAATGATGGACGTGTGTCGTTTTTGACGTACATACAGCGATGGTACAAACCTCATCACGAGCGAGAATGCATCAGCAGTTCTGGATCGGCTGGCAGTACAGGTTAATTTTCAGGAAAAGACCGCCTTTTTTCCGGTCTCCTTCTGGTATCAGAAACGATCTGAAATAGAAACGTCAATCAAATGAGTACAAAGCCAAAGTCAAACTAAAACACACAATTAAGTTTAACAATATTTGGACTTTCGAAAATACCTGGTGATATTTGGATACAACTTCGGGAAATTTTATCAGCAGTTCAGGATCGGCTAGCAGTACAGCTTCATTTTCAGGCAAAGACTGCATTTTTTCCAGTCTCCGTTTGTTATCAGCAACGATCTGAAATAGAAAAGTCACTCAAATGAGTACAAATAAAAAGTCAAACTAAAACACATAGGAAAGTTAATCAATCTCTGGATTTTCGAAAATACCTGATGATATTTGGACACAACTTCAGCAAATTGTATCAGCAGTTCTGGATCGGCTGGAAGTACAGCTTCATTTTCAGGAAATGACCGCGTTCTTTCGAGACTCCGTTTGTTATCAGCAACTATCTGAAATAGAAACGTACGTTTCAAATGAGTACAAAGCCAAAGTCAAACTAAAGCACACAATTAAGTTTAACAATATTTGGACTTTCGAAGATACCTGGTGATATTTGGATACAACTTCGGGAAATTTTATCAGCAGTTCAGGATCGGCTAGAAGTCAATTAAATGAGTACAAATAAAAAGCCACACTAAAACACATTGGAAAGTTTATCAATCTCTGGATTTTCGAAAATACCTGATGATATTTAGATACAATTTCAGGAAATTTTATCAGCAATTCAGGATCGGCTAAAAGTACAGTTTCATTTTCAGGAAAAGCCTGCATTTTTTCTAGTCTCCGTTTGTTATCAGCAACGATCTGAAATAGAAACGTCAATCAAATGAGTACAAAGCCAAAGTCAAACTAAAACACACAATTAAGTTTAACAATATTTGGACTTTCGAAAATACCTGGTGATATTTGGATACAACTTCGGGAAATTTTATCAGCAGTTCAGGATCGGCTAGCAGTACAGCTTCATTTCAGGAAAAGACTGCATTTTTTCCAGTCTCCGTTTGTTATCAGCAACGATCTGAAATAAAAACGTCACTCGAATGAGTACAAATAAAAAGTCAAACTAAAACACATAGGAAAGTTAATCAATCTCTGGATTTTCGAAAATACCTGATGATATTTGGACACAACTTCAGCAAATTGTATCGGCAGTTCTGGATCGGCTGGAAGTACAGCTTCATTTTCAGGAAATGACCGCGTTCTTTCGAGACTCCGTTTGTTATCAGCAACTATCTGAAATAGAAACGTACGTTTCAAATGAGTACAAAGCCAAAGTCAAACTAAAACACACAATTAAGTTTAACAATATTTGGACTTTCGAAGATACCTGGTGATATTTGGATACAACTTCGGGAAATTTTATCAGCAGTTCAGGATCGGCTAGAAGTCAATTAAATGAGTACAAATAAAAAGCCAAACTAAAACACATAGGAAAGTTTATCAATCTCTGGATTTTCGAAAATACCTGATGATATTTGGACACAACCTCAGCAACTTGTATCAGCAGTTCTGGATCGGCTGGAAGTACAGCTTCATTTTCAGGAAATGACCGCGTTCTTTCGGGACTCTGTTGGGTGTCAGCAAAAAACTATAATTTTTGACTAGGGTAGCCAGCTTTTTTATACAACTTTTTGAAGAGAAAAAAATCTAAAAATATATCCTATGCTATAAACTATGGCAAAATTTAAAATAAAATTGATTTTTTGACGAATAAATTTATTCGCATTTATGAAATTATCAGAGAGCATTTATGAAATTATGTAGATATGACCGACAATTTCAATACAGTAATTATTTTTATACTAGTGTTGGGCCCGTTGATTTCAACGGGTGGTTTCAAAAAGGAAATGAAACTCGAATAAAAATAAAGTTAAAGATATTGAATCGACTGGTTTCGGAAAGAAATTGATGCACGAATTAGAAGTTACGATTGACAAATTACGAAGTGAATACGAATTACGAATTATGTTTTGTGCATCGCCGACGTCTCGACGCCTTTGCCCCCAGCGCCCCCGTTGCTTTCGGCACCCCGGGGCCTTTGCCCCCGGCGCCCCCGGGGCCTTCGCCCCCAGTGCTCCGGACGCCTCTGGCGCCCGTAGCACAAAAATATGATAAATATGAAAAAAACTGAAAAAAATGAAAAAAATGAAAAATATGAAAAAAGCGGGAAAAACTGAAAAAAATGAAAAATATGACAAAAATGAGAAATATGAAAAAAACTGAAAAATATGAAAAAAGCTGAAAAAATGAGAAATATGAAAAAAGCTGAAAAAACTGAAAAAAATGAAAAAAAAATTTTTTGTTCCGCATACTGGTTGACGGTTGATCGTCCAATATACAAATATATATATTTAGCGACAGTCCGTTTTTATATATAGTATATTTCGAGGCATTCGTCGAAGCGCGCAAACGACACGGAAAGGAAACGACGCCACAGTCGAGGGGGATGACGAGACGCGATTCCAAGGTCGCGGTGGCTCTGATTGTTTGGTGGCAAATGTGCAATCAATCGACGAGCACTTGTGCAATCGATCGACGAAAGCAATCAATCCACGGCAAACGCGACCAACCGATTGAAACGCGGCAACAATGGCTATTTTCCATAACCAGTTCCTAAATAGCAACCACGGGTTGCAATAAAGGAACTGGATATGGAAAATTCGAAAATGTCGGGTGTAGATATCGGTAGTGTGAACGTAGCCAATAAAGCTACAATAATAGCGTTGGGGGAGGGGAGGGGCGGGGAGGGGCAGCTCAGGGCTCAGCGTTGTGCACTCACCGCGATGGCCGTACCACTTCTGCCGGAAAATGGCGGCGAACATTGCGATCTGCATTAGCACAAAATGTAAAATGCGATTGTGGTAATATTGATAGAGAGAGAGAAACGGAAAGGAAACGACGCCACAGTCGAGGGGGATGACGAGACGCGATTCCAAGGTCGCGGTGGCTGTGATTATTTGGTCGCAGACGCCTCGGCCAGCACTTGTGCAATCGATCGACGAAAGCAATCAACCCCACCCCACGGCAAACGCGACCAACGATCGAAAGGGCAACAATAAAGCTACAATAATAGCGTACCTGCGGGGGGTTGGGGGTGGTGGTGGGGGGGGGGCGGGTAGCGGCAGCTCAGAGCTCAGCGACGCGCACCCGCCGCGATGGCCGCTGCACTTCTGCCGGAAAATGGCGGCGAACATTGCGGTCCGCATTGGCACGAACTCAGAGCTGAGAGCCCAGCGACGTGCACTCACCGCGATGGGCGCACCACTTCTGCCGACTGCGAGCAGCGCTTCCGATGTAATGGCTGGGAGTGGGGGTTCACCCACGGCGATAGCGATTGGTCGAATATGCGAACGACGCAGCTCATTTCGACGCACACGCCAACACCACTAATCGACATGCCCGTACACTAGGGCTGCCATACGTCCGCGTTGACAGGGACATGTCCCAGTAGGCTTGGGCATAGTAGTTCGCAAATCAGATCTCTCAGTTTAGTTCGCCGCTCCTAATCGAACTAGTTCGCTCTTCTAGTTCGTCAGCTCCCAGCTCGAATCAGTGAAAGGCAGATCGTTCGCTCGTTCGTTCGCTCGCAGATCGTTCACTCGCAGATTGTTCGCTCGTTTTGGCTCGATGAAAGAATAACACATGACGCAAAAAAGAAAACAAAAATAATCAAATTTTTTATATTTTTTTAGAAATAATCAACAATTATATTACTATTAGGTACTGGTTAGTTCTTGTAAAAAATATCACTTACACTTATAAAGTTGTTACCTAACAATTAAACATAATGACTTGTTTGAGTGAGATCGTATGTATAAAAAAAAAATAAAATGGAAAAATAATATTACATATTACTGTGTAAAAATATCAATTTGGACACTTTATTCGATGACAATAGTGTTCTACGTTCTTTAAGGACTTGACCCGTCGCTGAAAAAACGCGTTCGCAGGGCACAGATGTTGCTACGGCACAAAATCTTTTCAAAACATACGCGTAAACGTGAGGGTATATCAAACGACGTTCATGCCACCATTGAAGCGGATCTTCTTTACGATTTAGATACTCTTCATTTAGGTATTTATCTAATTCGCGAATGCCAGCAGCAAGCTGGTTATCTGGCCTAGTAATTTTTTGTATTTCTTGGTCGTATTCATCCCATATGCAGCTATTTTTATTACTAGGTATAGATGTTGATGCGTCGCTGGAAGTAGGAACAGCCTCTGGAGTACCCCCTTGAACTAATTGTACTTGGCCGATTTTATTTCTAAGGGCTTGTACTACCATTTCACAGGCTCTTTGATTTTTGAATCCCCTCGTCTTAAATCGAGGATCCAAAATCGTACACTCTGCGTATAACATATTCTTCTCTATATCTTTTAAACGATCTTCCATGCCTTTCTTTAGCAGAGACTGCACATCAACTATTTTTGTATTGTAAGAAACATGTTTTTGTAAAAAAATTGTTAGTAAATTACACAAAATTATTATTTTAGATAAAGTGACGTTTTTCTCGGCACTTATTTCTAAGGTAATCTCGTAGAATGGACTGAGTAACGGTAAAACTTCCTCTATGACTTCCCAGTCCCCTTCATTTAAAGTTAAATCAGGGCGTAGAAGTGCAACGGTAGCAATCACTGCATCCTTTACCTGTACTATTCGCTTGAGCATGTCAAAAGTGGAATTCCAGCAGGTTTGTACATCCTGCTTGAGCTTAAGAACAGGCAAATTCATTTGCTGCTGCGTAGCAGTCAATTTATGTTTTCCTTGTGTGCTACGAATAAAAAACTCGACAATATTTTTAACTCTTCCCAAAACGTCACATATCTTTTTCGTAGCTTCTTGTACAACAAGATTTAGAGAGTGAGCGAAACATGAGATGGACCGCCAATCACCAAGTCTAACAGCAGATAAGATATTTGCTGCATTATCGCTAACAATGGCAGCAACTGTGTGTGAAATGTTCCACTCCGCCATAACAACTTTCATAAAGTCGCACAAGTTTTGACTAGTATGTCGCTCTTTATAATTGATACAACCAAGTAATACTGAGTGAAGTTTAGTCTCTTCATTTATAAAATGAGCTACAATAGCTATATAGCTGTCGTTATTTCTAGACGTCCAACCATCAGTACTAAGAGACAACGCTGGTGCTGCTTGTACCTTTATTTTTGCTTCAGCCATGACGTCATTGTGAATTCTTGACATTAAATTTTCCGATAACGTTTTTCTTGATGGTAGTTTATAGCCTGGGCATTGAGAAACTAATTCAATAAGTTTACGAAATTCTGTTTCTTCTACGATTCTTAAGGCGTGATGCCCTTTAGCTACCATCTTGACAAGTTGTTTATCAATTTGCTCAATCTTTGGAACTGGCGGTGGTCTACGAATGTATTGGGTCATCGATTGTTGGGAGTCTACTATATTTGATGATGCTGAAATTATATTCTCCGATTCGCATGTGCTTTGACTTGATTGAAGTGAGTTTAAACTAGGTAATATCGGTGTTTGTCTTTCAGCAGTTAATGGGATCAAAAGGTGTTTTGTTTTCATATGTCGGGTTAAATTACCATTCGATCCGCCCGCAATACTTATTATTGTTGAACAATGGTTACATTTCGCTTTTTTATTATCAATGTCTTCTGTAAAATGAGTCCACAAGGGGCTATGTTTTCTTTTTGATGACATCGTAACAAATACCCTATAACAAAACACATTAACCCTATACGTAAACTATTTTTAAAGTATATTAAAGAAATTAATTAATTGTTAATAGTAATTGTTATTATACATTAGAAGCATAAGCTACTTGATAACGACAGTGTCTTATTATTTTAAAATTTATTTAACGTTCGGTTAACGTCACTCTCGTTCATTCGGTCACAAACTAATGAAATTCTTGTGTAGTTCGCGAACGAACTGTCTTGTGTAGTTCGCGAACGAACTAGATCGTAAGAGTGAACAAGACGCGCATGTGCAGTGAGCGAGCGGCAGTATTAGTGTAGTGCCGTCCCACTCTCACTCATTCGGTCACGAACTAGTGAACTATGGAACTATGGAACGAGGAGTGAGGGAACTAGTTCGACTAGTTCACCTGTGGGAGCGCTCTTACGACCTAGTTCGTTCGCGAACTACACAAGCCTATGTCCCAGTTTCGAGGTCTGTGTCCCGGTGTCCCAGTCCGAGAGTCATTTGTCCCCGTCAATTTCAAAATTTAGACATTTAAAAAAATTATTCAATTATTTTTTAATATCTATCGAACAAGACCTTTTGAACCAAGAAATCTCAGGATGCACTCTCTATACTGTGGTCCTAAAAGGAAAGACGTTTACACGTCAAAAATTGTACCCACTTAATATCTAATATAATTGTTGTGTTCGTTGTCGCGTTCGGTCGTGTCGCCAAAGTGTGTTTTTGCTACTTCTTCATTGTTAATAAATAAAATATAAAATGGCCAAGTACGTGCAAAGTGTCTCCAAAATATTAGAGAGTATGGTCCAAGTCCTCATGGACCCTGTCAATAGATTTAGCAAGGACCAAATGGCCAAATTGATGCCTTTCACCTCTGATATCTCGCAAACTGTAGGCGAAATGTCCTGTAATATTGCAATGCTGGAAGGAGAGCTGTCAGCTACCAAAATGTATATGTCTAAAGATACACCCACCACGATTGAATCGACATTGGAACTTGTTAGTGAAATGGAAGAAAGAAAAAATAGAAAAAACAATGTTATCATATTTGACATTACTGAAACAGGTAATAATGACGACAATAATGTAATCGCAAATTTATTGTCAAAAGCCGAGCTACCTAACCACAAATTCACCGCTCATAGAATCGGATTAAAACAAGGTACGAAGCCAAGGCCCCTAAAAGTTAAACTCGATGTACAGCAAACAGCAATATCATTACTTAGAAAAGGACCCAAACTAGGAATTAAAATAAAAAACGACCTAACGTACATGCAAAGACTACATATAAACAATTTGTGGAACGAAATGAATACCAGAAAAGACAAAGGTGAAAGTGACTTAATAATAAAATATTTTAACGGAGTGCCTAAAATAATAAATAAAAATAGTACAAAAAACTAACAATATATTACCAAAATGTCAGAAGCATTATATCTAAAATACAATTCCTTAAAAATGCTATAGCTGCTTCCGCATATGACATCATATTATTAACAGAAACGTGGCTACACAACCTTATAAATGATTCCGAACTAAACTTTCATACATACAATATGTATAGATATGATAGAAACATAAACACCAGTACGAAGACTCGAGGCGGTGGCGTGGCAATTCTTATTAAAAAAGTTCATTCATCATCTGTCATCATCAACACAAACAATTCCATCGAACAAATATTTATATCAACCAAAATTTTCAATGTAAAGTGCATATTCGGTTGTGTTTACATCCCTCCATCCTCTGACATTAGTGTATATAATAATTTTATAAATAATATTGAAACAATCAGATTAAAATATCCTGATTCAAAATTCTTAATAACTGGTGATTTTAATCTACCAAATTTGGACTGGCAAAACCTTGAAATGAATGAAAATTCTCCAATTCATCAAGAAATTATAAATTTATCTTTAAATTTATAATTTTATCTTTAATCTTTAAATTTATAAATTTATCTTTAAATTTAAATTTATAATAAGATTGTTGTGTGATGAGCAGCATGGTTTTTCACCATGTCGTTCCACTACCACTAATATTGCCTGCTTTTCTTATTATACCATGTCTAAAGTTGACGGTGGTCAACAAGTTGATGTAGCCTACTTTGACTTTCGTAAAGCCTTTGATCTTGTCAATAGTGACGTTCTTATGATCAGATTAGCTGACGTGGGCTTTTCTCCACGTCTTCTTAAACTCTTTGCTTCTTATCTTAGTGATAGGAAGCAATTTGTTAGATATGTTATTTATGAATCTCCTTCATATTTTACGCGATCTGGTGTAACTCAGGGGTCCACCTTAGGCCCTTTACTTTTTACTATAGTTATTAATAACCTCCCTAAAGTATTACGCAATGCTTCATGTCTCTTGTTTGCAGACTATGTTTATTTATTTATTTATTTTACAAAATCAATTAATCAAGCACACTCGTCTAACAGATTGCTCCAAAGCGACGAGTGTGCTAAAAATATTAAGAAGTACAATAGTAAAAAATACAAGTAAAATAAACAAATTTCATATACAAATCAAATAAGGAAAGGATAACTAAATAAAACATGAAATCATAATAAAATCATAATTAAAAACACTAACTCAACCTTTCTAAATGGTCGCGACCTCCATAACTTAGGAATTGGTGCAGAGAACGAAGAGAGACATGACAAATGTCAATGGCACCATCCAGAGAATTTAAGAAACGGAGGCCGCGAGGAATGGGAGAATAACTAAATGCCACAGTTCTAGCCAAAGGAGTGTGAAAAAGGGGACGATGGCGGGTCCATCAGTGGCGGACGGTGGGTGTTAATACCGGGTGTGCTGTGTATGCCGTAGGGCATAGGGTATAAAATTAGCAATTAAAAAAAAATACTCGTTTTGCATTACAAAAATGTTTAATTTATTAGTTATTTATACATAAGTTCAATGCGACGTTTCTGAGACATAAACTTTTCAATCACGTCTGCATAGAATGTGTCTTTCTGTTTTAATTCCACCAATAACTTTTTTTCTATTGAAATTAAGCTAAGGCCACATAATCTATCTTGACCTTGCGTACCTCTATAGCAAGTTTTTATTCTTTTCAGCGCCGAAAAAGAACGTTCTGCTGAAGCTGTACTGCTTGGTATCGTTAATATTAATTCTCCCAGCTTAAACACCTCTTTAAAACCAGATTCGAGGTTATTTTTTGTCATGAATTGTATTAATTCATGAACAGGTTTCTCTGAAAATTCAGAGCTGGAATATAGCACAATGAGTTCGTTTTTCAATCGAATATAATCAAACAGTGATCCATAAAAATCTTTTAATTTATTAATTAAAACATTTGGAAAATTTTCTTTATATTCGTCATATTTATCATTACAAAGAAGGTGAAAATATTCTAATTTGGAAAGTGAAGAATATCTACATTCGACTTGTGCGATTATGCTATCAACTATTTTGAAATATAATTGACGAAATGAAGTTTTATCTTCTACTTCTGAATAATTTTTTAATCTTTGTGGCCTACGATCATGATCATCATTTTTTTCATTTAAATAATTATTCCATAACATTTCAAAATTATTATCCCTTTCGTATTTCAGTTGCTGCAAAACATCATTAATTTTTTTACAACAATATAAAACGTCCGAAGATTTAGATTGAAGAATGTTATACAAAACATCAGTTATTCCAAACAGTTTTGAAAAAAATTGAAGAAGTTTAATTGTTTGAAAATCCTCTAAAAAGCCTAAAAACCCTCGTGCTTTTATAACAGTATCTGTGTCCCATAATTCACAATTTTCTATAACATGTCGAAAAAAATCTGTAAATTGACTTCTGTATTGTTGTACTGTGCTACTTAAACGAGATGTAAAATTCCACCTTGTGGGTGAATACTCTTTTGGAAGATTTTGAAAAGTATGTAGACAATCCATTTAAAGTTTGAAAAAATGATTTACTTTCTTTAATATCAGAAAGACCTTGCTGCAATACTAAATTCAATACATGAGCATAACAGTGTGTAAAAAGAGCAAAAGGATAAGCATTGAGGACTTTGGATTGCAAACCATTTACGTGTCCACTCATTACACTTGCTCCATCATAAGTCTGTCCAACCAATTTGTCTTGAATTTTAAATTCTTCAACTATGTTCACCACGTGACGGAATAGACCATTAGATGTTTTATCAGCACTAACGTCTGTAAAACTAATAAACCGTTCATGTACATTGCCTTTACATACAAAACGTAAAACTGTTGAGAGCTGTGATTTTGTCATTATATCTGAAGTTTCATCGAGAATAATAGCAACAAAACTTGCTGACTCTACTTCATTTTTTATATGAACTTTAATAACATGAGCGATTGCTTCGATTATGTCATTTTGTATACTTGGAGAAGTACCACGAAAGGTAGTAGCAGTATTTAAATGAGTATCTAAAACAGAATCATATTCTCGAAGAGCATTTAGATATTCAATGTAATTGCCTTTGTTTACGGAATTACATGACTCGTCGTGACCTCGCAGGGACAGTTCTTGTTTTCCTAGATAGATTATTGCGTTAATAATTCGTTTTAAAACATCTCTATTTTTATTTACTTGTTCATTATGTCGACTTATTTCGGCTTTACGTTGACTGTCAATTAATACGTCGATTCGTTGTTTGCCAAACATTTGTATGGAAAGAAATGATTGAACGTGTGCCTGCGATCCTTCGTGTTTCTTCAGTGCTGCTGTCAAATGGTTGAGATCAGCAAATCCTTCTTTGTTCCACACATTAATATCTTTGGAGAACAATAAACATGGCCAGCAGAAAAGTTTGGATCGAATTTCACAGCCTGTAATCCATTCGATTTTTTTATAATTTGAAACGCAAAAATGTCTAGTGTAAACTTTTGTTTTTTCTTTATGCAAACTGGATAAATTTGGAAGAGACGGACACGGTTTCCCATCTTTAATTATTTTTAATTTTATCTCAAAACTTCTATTTGAAAACGGAATAGTTAAAATGTCTTGAACACTGTTAGCCATTATTAGTTATTAGAGGTATGACTGAGATATGACCATAAAAATACGAATGTGCGAAAAAGTACGAGACCACGTGTCGCATCGCATTCGGTCAATTGCCGAGTGGTGCGGTGCGGTGCGGTGCGGTGCGGTGCGGTGCGCGGTGCTCTGAAGTCGTAGCACACCGTACGTCTTAATATCGCGAACAAACCTATACAAGCGAATATCCGCCTGCACACTCCAACCAAACCCACCAATTTGCTGCACGGCATAGGTATTCTCTCGTCGCGGCGCACAAACTACATCTAACATCACACAACACGCTGCAGACTGCACACCACACCATACACCATACATTTAGCGCACGCGGTAAATACACCATACACATCAATGCCTGTTTATACAACAACACATTATTTTGTATTAAAATACTACTTTATGTGGTCTTTGGTTTTCACGGGTGTGCGCCGCACACCTAGCACACACCCAATATACGCCACTGGGGTCCATACCACACTCTCTGGAGCATGAAGGCCCAACTCAGCCAGGATAGACGGACAGGAGATACAGCCTCTAAATATGGAAAACGAGAACTTGATGAGGGCAACACTCCTCCTGTGGTCAAGAGAAGTGTAGCCGACCATACCCATGACGAATTTTGATGGAAATAAGTATGGGTAAATCCCATATTGCTCCTTATAAAGCAGTCTGAGAAATCGTCTTTGGGCAAGTTCAAGCTTCACAGATAGAGACTTAGTGTAAGGATTCCAGATTATAGAGGCGTATTCCAAGATACTCCTAACTAGAGCATTGTACAGCAATCTCAAAACAGCGGGATTATGGTAGTGTCGAGAATTACGAAAGACAAACCCAAGCATTCGTGAGGCAGAGGAACACACAGAGTCGATATGAACAGAGAAATTTAGGTCACTCTAGAATGCAACTTCAAGATCAACAGTTGAATCCATCCAGTTCAATAAAAAGTTACCAACAAGATATAGAAAGGTACGATCGGGGGTGGATCTGGATCTGGAGTAACACATAACCTTGCACTTGGAGACATTAAGAGGCAAGCAGTTGGTTAACGACCAATCATGAAGAGCATTAAGATCATATTGTAAAAGCTCACAAGAACTATTAAAACTGTTAAATTATTCTTTGCTGTTAAGGATGAGAGGCAAGCCTCTCTCCTTCAAGCGGATATTAACGCTGTTTTAGAGTTCAGTTCCAGTTTAGGGCTTGAACTGAATACTAGTAAATGTGCCATTATGAGTTATAGACGTGCGAATTTGCTCTATTATCACGGATATTCCATTGGATCCGTGTTGTTGACGCGTGTGGAATCTATGGTCGACTTGGGTATCACTTTTGATCCTCAATTCACCTTTCACAACCACATCAAGACAGTCGCTGACGTTTCCTTTTTGTCAACTTGGATTTGTCATGAGATACGCTAGGTTATTCTCCAGCCCCTTGTCTTCTCGCTTGCTTTTCAACTCGCTTGTTAGAGGTAAGCTAGAGTATAATGCGATTGTGTGGAATCCGCATAAAGCAAACTACTCTCTAATTATCGAAAAAGTGCAAAAAGCATTTCTTCGTTTTCTATATAAGAAAGAGTATGGGTACTACCCATATCTCTATCCTACTCCTTTGCTTTTGGGCACGCTTGGGTATAATTCCCTTGAACTTCGGAGAAACTTCTCGTTCATTCGTTTCGTTCTCCAGCTACTGCGTGGTAATACGTCATGCCCGTTGTTGCTGGAGCAGTTGGGACTTTATGTCCCTAATAACTATGTGTGTGGTAGACATCATCATTTGATGGCTGTACCTCCTGCCCGCACAGTTATTTTTCGAATGGCTCCTATACCAAGAGCTATTCGACTTCTCAATGAAATCGTTGCTGCCGTCCCTGAATGCGATATTTTCCACCTAGGTGAGCGTAGGTTATCGGATATTATTTTAACATATTTATCTGGTGACCTGAGCTCATCATTACTTTCTTAATTTGAATGTGATGTATGAGTGGAATCTTAATCTACTCTCTTCATTTGAGCCTCGCTGTGATTTTATTTTTATTTATATTTTGTTTTATTTTATTTTACTTTTGTAACGCGACGTTCTCCCGAGTGTCCCTTCAGTTGGTAGCGGTAGTAATCTTTAGGGTGGCACCAGTTACTTTACCGTGCCAACACCATACCCCTCTCGAGAAGTATCGAGAGCAGCTCTCTCTACATCCAGCCGTCAGCCGGGACAGACCTACCTCCAGCATCTCCGCCGAGCGTCTTCAGAGACGCCCAGAGATCGCCATCTTGTGTCCACACGAGGCAGTACGGAGTTTGTCTCCTGCCTCCCCCCTCCCGCTGCTGTGACCCGACCAGCGGTGCTTCAACGAGAAGACGACCGCAGAGCCAGTTTCCCGAGCACGAGGAAGCTGTTATCAACGCAGACGACTTGCAGTCAGGAACCTCCCCGACTATATACATATATATATATATATATATATAACTATCCCAAGGTTAGTCCACGTTTCTACATAACTCGACTCTTGGAAGAATAACGACGTATAACGCCCTCTACACGACGCGCGTAAATCCGTTCGTCACACTTTTTCTTTTTCTTCCTCTTTATGTACTATTTCTCTTTTGTTCAATATGAAACTAAGAATGTGATTTTTGATAATTACACGTTTGTACACTTATTCTTTTTCTTATTTATTATTTTTATTTTTATTTTTTCATTTTATCATGTTTTTCTATTTTTGCTTTTTATTTTATGTATTTTATTTTTTATTTTTCTGTTTTTCATCATCAAATGTAGGCCATTGTGGCGCAATAGGTTCTTCAAAACTATGAAATAAATAAATATTAATTGCGACACTAAAAATAATGAAATATTTTTACTATGAAGATTTGAATAATTTATTGAGACTATTTCAATAATCATTTTTTCTTGTCCTGTTCTTATCGACCCAATCAATATTTATACACCACATGTAAGTCAACGTATTTCCTGCATGAAATGTATGACTTGTAATGACTTGAATGTAAATGTTTGAATTGAATCAGCCTTTAATTTCTCGGCAACTATAAATTTAAGATCACGATATTGTTTATGCATATTTGCGATCATATTTTTTCACTAATTGGTATTAAATAATTGTTTATACCTATATTTAATTACCAGGCTGTCTAATTAATCTTTTCCGTGTACAAAATCAGCTCTGCTTCTTCGGGAAATCGCATTTCTACATGACCACAGAGTAATCGGATGAATCTCAAAATCGCAGTTGTGTTTATATCGCTGCTATTTAATGATAATATGTTTTTACATCTTCGCTACAATAAACTATCTCACCTAAATAATAATATCTTAGTTTATTGTTTTTTGCTTTTGTAAATTGAGTGTTCTTTTATATTACTTCATTGAAAATATGTGCACATTGATGATAGTTCACCCAAATCATCATTCAAAATCGATTCAATCATGTGAATCATTAAGCATTTTAAAGCAATAAGGATCAAAAAGTCACCCTCTTAAGAAATGCGGTTAAACGAATATTTTTTCATAATTATAATAATAGACCTATGTAGTTAGATATTTTGAATAATATTTTCAAATGATGATTTTACTCGAAAAATTTTAATATTTGTATAAACTATTTAATGCAGATTTATCACGAGTATTTATGAAAACATTAAAAAGATCCTAACGTCGAGAACAAGATTTAAAAAAAAATAATTTAGGATTTGTCTTACCTGCCCATGCATTCAAGACGTGACTTCCGGAATGTGTATGTATGTATTATGTCCCTAGTTAAAATATATATTTTCCCTATCCTTATGACGAATTTGTAGTCCAATTGGTTCAATTGGATATATTTAATTATACAGGCGAAAATACAATTTCACAAGCATTCCTTAGTAATTTTATAAATTTTGACAGTTGAGTGGTAACAGTGTTGCCACTTTTCCAATATCATTCACTAGGAAGAAAATGACAAGGAAGAAACGTTAACGATGATTGATTGATCATCGAAATAAGAACAGATTTTACTTTTGTAAAAGGTTTACTTTGTTTCGGCGTCCTGTCAATTATGATGAAATAAATCAATCCTTATTCATAATCATAAATTGAGATTTTGGTAAGGAAGCATAATGAGAATTTTATACTTACTCTACTGTGGATATTCTGCATGGATATTCTTCTACTTTTGGGTACACTTTGTAAGAGATATAATTAAAAGCATCAGGATGAAAATAATACGATAGTGTTATTTTTTTGTAAATTCAATTTTATTTACATTTATAAAAGCAAAAAATCATTTCTGAACAATTAACGGTGAAAATATAATGAAAAACATAAGATTACAAATAATACGAAATTGTACTTTTTTTTTGACAAATTCAATTTTATTAACAAATATAAATGTAAAACATCAAGTAAAATTGGACACACAGGTACAAATGCGATCAAACTCACATCACATTTACAAAATATAAATTCAAAACCCATTACAAATAAAAGGTAAATTGCAAACGCTATTTTTACTTGAAATTAAATAGGTTACGCTCTTTTGCAAATTTTATTTTTATTTATTTATTTAAATTAATCATGCACAATCGTCTTCCAGATTGCTCCAAAGAAACTAGTGGACTACACAGTTTAAGATATGTACAAAAATTATAGTAAAAACATGATTATTATACATGTTTACAATTAACATATATGTAGATTGCCATCAAACCCATACCAAATAAATTTGCTTTATATTTTGAAAAAAATCATTCATGCTGTTTTTCAAATGGAATGAACTCTACCTCAAACACATAAATAAGAGATACACACACGTATATATTCATACATAAATACAACAAGAAAAATCGTACACACCTACGTGTAAATTTAATTAGTGGAAAATGTACAGGTCTTTAAAGTTCCATTTGCAGACGAATACAACTCTTTATATACGTAGGTATATTTGTTCACATCTATTAACCACAAAATCTTCATACAAATATAATATATAATATGTATATTATAAAGAATTTGTTTGGTGAGTAGTTGGGAAATAAATTTGTGGTCAAGCGAAGGTTTTGGTACAAATGTTGTGTCACTATGACCCAGTATGACAAAAACTACATACAAATATTACATATACAAATGATAATATAAGAGGCATGGCGACCGCAACTCCATCACTGATCTTATTCACAATGGCAATGTTTAACTGATATTCTCTTTTTTTCTTCATAAACATATTATTCAACATTAAATCTATGAATGTAATGTAGTTTAAAATTAAGTGAAAACTGTTTGGCAACAGTTCCATAACATTAAATAAATACTGTAACGCGACGTTCCCCCATCGTCCCATAGGGCAACACTCGCCTTTTATTTCGAGTGGCCACCCAGGGAAAAGCCAGGGGGAGACGGGCCCCAGAGATCTATCACCCTCCATGCTGAAGAACCGCCGCGAGGTCGAGTGTAGCATCACTCCCTCCCCTGAGTTCCAGCACAACGTCCCCTGCATTCCTCGCGCCGTTTCCGGAGAAACCTCAGCCGTGAGAGGAACGAGAAGACGACCGCAGAGCCAGCTTCCCGAGCACGAGGAAGCTGTTATCAACAAAGACGACTTGCAGTCAGGAACCTCCCCGACTATATACATATATATAACTATACATATATATATAACTATCCACATAACGTTTCTACATAACCCGACCCTTGGAAGAATAACGACGTATAACGCCCTCTACATCACGCGCGCGTAAACCCGTTCGCCACAATACGTTTGGTAAAAGCTCCATATCATATGTATAAAAAAGGTTACGTAAACGGCTACGAGGAGCGAAAACCACCATACAATACACTCAATCATTGGGTTATTATGGTTGAAGCTGGTTCATCTTTGCCAGGATTAATGAATAATGTGTTGTTTCTTTTATATGAATACCTATGTATGTTTTATACACCAGAAACACTTGGCAAAGTTAGAGAACGCCATATTATTTATGGGTGAGAGAAAAGAACGCCCCACAAAATACACAAACAAAGAAAATAAAGAAAACTATTGTAAGATCATTCTAAGAAATAAATTTTACCGCCTAATCGCCAATAAAATACCTTTATGTCAAGACAAATCCAAGTTGACGAAAGGAAACGTCAGCGAAATTAGATCACGTGTATTGTACTGAAACAAGACCGTACAATCAAGGTGCTCGTTTGACAGCCTACGAACAAGTTCACGAAAAAATTCCTTCTACTTTAATTGTAGATAGTATGGTGGCGGCATTAATGAAAACGAGGAATATTACAGCCGTAATCGTGGGAGCTGATAGGGTGGCAGCTAATGGTGATACAGCCAATAAAATCGGTATTCATCAAATTGCCGTGCTTGCAAAGCATCACTCGGTGCCATTTTACGTAGCCGCTCCTTTGACCTCAATACATATGTCAATTGTAAGCGGAGATCATATAAAAACAGGTGAAAAACCTGAAAAAGAAATGACCCACATCGGAGAACATAGAATCCTGCTGCATTAATAGCTGGAATAATCACTGAAAAAGGATTGTTTCTTCCACAAAATTTACAGGATACTGTTAGTCTTCTAAAAAAGACTGAATAATTATATCCAAAGGATGTTCAGTTTGAGTACACATCGTTACAATTTATATTATTAAAATATATTTAATGTTATAGTCGTACATAAATGAAAGTTTGTTTTTATATATGTACATACATACCTATATTTTATAATAGATAATTCGTTTTTGATGGTTTTTGATCTTTCCAGTGATATGTTAAACAAGACAAATCATCTTAATCAGTATAAAAACAAAGCTCTGCATCCATCGCAAGAGAATAATCTTACGAATAATTCAAGTCAAATACAGCACGAATGTACACATGCGAAACTCGAAACGAGTATCGCCGTATGAATTAGCCAGTAAAGATATTATAATAAGTCTAACTGAATCAACGTGCCGTGAAAACCACCATAAAATGCACTCCATGACTGCCGTACTCTTAAAGTGAAGTAATCTTCCTTTTTTCAAATAAGTGACTCGTATCCATTGACATAAAAAAACATACACTTGAAACAAATATTTGGTTTCATTTGGCAGAAAGGTAACGAAAATGGGGCAAACCTCAGGACACGTCTACGATGACGTGCCGCAACTCCCTCTTCTGCGGTGGAAGGAGGCGGGCTTAAAAATCTAAGCTGGTCGGCCTAATTTCCGTTGGTCAAGTGTCCAGATTGGAGATTGTAATTGTGACCATTTATTTAACATCGATTGTAGATTTGTAACCATTACAATCGCTCATAGGTTGTAATGGTTACAAAGAAAGGAATTCACTGTGGGTGACTAGCTAATATGAATAAACACTATTCGAAAATGTGGATTCAACCCCCACTCCCACCCTGTGCGTCGGTAAACGTAGCGACCTGAAGAGTGGATATGGATGGAAATCAGATCACGATTTTCAGTCACTGAACCAAAAGGGGGAAAGAAGCCAATAACAATCTTGTGGAAATGGTATATGGAGGCGAAAACAAGGTTACTAACAAAACCCTGTGGGAATTACATGGAAGTTTAAGAATTAGTAATTGTAGATAGACGATTTCGAAAATGCATTACCTGAAACATCTGAAATACAGCGAAATCTTTCACTTAATTATAAAATCAGTCAAATGACAAGACCCGCAAGTTTGATTACATATTTCCAACAAAAACACCAAAAGATTTATTAAAAATTACAGACCGCCAAAGAAATATTCAACGCTCTTATTCAAGTTACAATAACGTCTTGGCAACCATTAAACCAAATATTAGGTATAATGATTTTCATACATCCGATGGATTTTCATACACTCCGGTGGAAGTTATATCCAAAAGAGACTACAACGTGATGTACGAAGACGACATGATATGGCAAGACGATCCTTCTATCGCAGCTTGAATACGATTTTTTTTTAAATATTTTTAATTTAAATTGCAAAGTAATTTAGATCAGCGTGCTACAGATCTATGTACATATATTGTGTGAGAAGCGATCTGGGTAACTTGCTACATGCATCAAAAGAATATTAAGAGAGAAAAGGTCTCAAATGTCGAGTCCTAACTCCGGTGTCGCCGATGCTAGCCATGTCTTGCAGAAAATGTAATGCTCTGCGGAATACTAATATGAATGAAGAAAATTAGACTTTTAAAGTATGTATGCAGAACCTTCGAACTCGGACACGTTCAACTATGACGCGTTGGCTTCGACCGATTTCGTTTTCATGCGATGGAAGGGACATTTTCTAGTACCCGATCACACAATTAAGGATATAACTGGTGCTTCGTTTGCACGATTTTATTACATATGTATTCAAAAGTCGGCAGTTAGATGGAAGGTGTGGCAAACAGTCACCCGACAACCAAAAATTCAAGTAATGTAGCTAGGTTATCCAGGAACGAGTGGTGCTTATTTTAAGGACCGGATCACAGTTCCATTCGAGTTAGCAGAAATTTATACAGAAAAATTAGTCCACATGCTGTACTCGTTCATGGATTATAAACGATAGAGAATGAGATTCCTTAAAAATGACAATGCGCGATAAGATACCATCGAGCGCATAAAATAAGTATTTCGAATGCCACAATTTGCAGATATTTTCAAGACGATCCTTCTATCGCAGCTTGAATACGACCTTTTTTTAAATATTTTTAATTTAGATGCATACTCGCGTGATGTTGGATACGTCGTTTTAGTTCCTGATAGTGCTGTTTTAATTTCAAAAGTACAATACTTCTTTCGAGATCTTTCGGCTGCTTATGAACAGTGCCGTCTGGGTCGCCACGCACCAGTGGCGCGAGTTTCTAAATATGGTCTTTATCGAGTTCCTTGCACATCTCGCAGTGAACCTCTCGATGACTGGTTCAATGCATTACCTGAAAATACTTCAACGGAAATTCTCAAATTATACCATCAGGTAAACTTTCATTTCACCATGTTTTGTAGAAATTTACGATATATTTTATGATAAATAATATATGTATTCTTTGAAATTCAGATATGTCGAGGAATATTAGCTCCTGCGTTGAGTAATGTGCTGCTGGACCGTACTTTACTTAATGGTGAAGGTTCAGGGGGAGCTCGACCACCACCCCCCGCTACTCCTACGGAGAGACCTGCTCCTTCACCTATGGCACCTCCTTCTACGCCTGATCATCCTCCTACACCTACTGCTCAACAAAGTGATCATGGTGAGCTTAAATTTTAGATTTGTCAAATATGCAGCCTCTTTTTCACAACCGTTCCATTGAATATAAATATTTTGTCATTACTTATTCAGAAGCAGATGGTAATTCCAATCCAGCTAATGCACCTGTCGGATCATGTATAAGTGAAAGTGTTGGAAATGATGATGAAGAGGGTAATGCTCCATGTATCGTTGTGTACCTGATTGAACCGTGTTTGGGTGGTGATCGTCGTATCGCTTGTCTTGCTATGCTACGTTCCGACAACCGAACCAACTAGAAATTCGACTATTTCATGATATGTCAAATATAAATTTGGTCACGTTCAAATTTGTTGTGACTGATTTTCTTTATTATGGAACTAATTATTCAATGGATAAAAGTTAATGAAAATCCTATGCATGTGATGATCGCAAAGATAATGAATTCTATGTAAACGATATAAAAAAAAATTAAAAAGAAACATTTATTTTAATTTTATATAGTTGTGTGCAAAGTTTATTCACATACATTTTTTCAGTAACAAAATCACCGTTTCATAATTCGCACAAGCCACCGCTATTTGCAGTCGGATAAGTTGTAAAAAAGAACCAATCACACAAAATCACCAACAAACTGATTTTGCAGGCGACCCTAGTCCAACTATTATAATATCGCGTATGCAAAATATTTGTATAATATAGTAAAACTCACTATAGTTTAGAGAATAATTCGTCAAAATGACTTTCGTGTTGAAACACGCAACATTAAACTTTCCGACCAAAATATTAACGATGATCTAGGTCGTCTATCTCTGTGCAGTAATAGAAATTGCATAGACGATGACGACGTTTATGACGATTGTTACATTGAGCCGTCAAATATATTCGAACCGAGTATTGCGAGAAGATTAGTTGAAGCCGATTATACATATGTATACCGTCCCCATGTTCGGTATATAATCTACATCTTTCGATGAATGATTCAACGCGTTCTAGTTTGTGATTTGAAGGTTGTCTCTCGTGCCGTCGATTCGATTAGACATGTTAATGTGTCGGCAAAAAAAAATTACCTAGACTATTAATGATAAATTATATCACAATCAAAGATGGAGTAATGGTGTCAATAGAGAATAAATAAAAAGTAATTAAAGTAATAAAGGTGGCCACCGCAACTCCATCACTTTGGGATTTAAATGCTACTCCCTACAATCCAGAGGCTAGCAAAAATAGCGACGTACTTTTAATACCCATGGGGCAAAACATTTAGAAAGGAGAGCTTTCCGACAAGAACAAAGGCGGAACATACATATGTACATATGTAATTGCAGAGCGGAGCGTGACAACCGAACCATCGTAGAAAGTGCCAGGACCATACATAGATATATGTATATAGAATAACATAAGTTATTCTATAATAAGTTCTTCTATATCTATGGCCAGGACGATACTTCTTACTAAAGACCTGTCAGAGAACCATATGAGGCATGGGTTGGAAAAGCTTCAGACCTAAATAGCAACCGGTGAAGAGGTTCCCCAAAGTGTCGTAATAACAACTCGACAACAATACTAATTGCCAAATGATGCCATAGTTTACTGTAAGTTTAATCAGCTTTATAAGATCGAGCCAATAACGCCGAGTATGTGGGAGAACATTTTGAAAAATGTTCCGTAGTTGTGTGTCTGTGGCTTTTAAAAATTCCTGCTGCTGGTGAAGCAAATATTAAAATTGGTAGCCCAACAATTAGGACGTCCAGAAGGACGAATCATATTTTCCACCAATGTAACAGCGAAAAAAGAACATGTGCGACGAGCACAGTTAGCTGATGTGTGTTTAGACACTCGCCTTTGTAATGGACATACACACAACTACGCAGTATGGATGGTCTCTAGACTGGTACAACTGTCGAGTCAAAGATTCCTTAAAAATGACAATGCGCGATAAGATACCGTCGAGCGGATAGAAAAAGGATTTCGAATGCCACAATTTGCAGATATTTTTTGTCTTGCAAAGTAACACTTTTCATACGTCTAGTTGTCAGCGGTTTAGTTTTGGCAGTACGACGCAGAAAATTCAGGAAAAAGTTACATCCAGAAGAGACTACAACGTGATGTACGAAGACGTCATGATAGGTCGCAGCTTGAATACGATTTTTTTTAAATATTTTTAATTTAGATGTAAAGTAATTTAGATCAGCGTGCTACATGCATCAAAAGAATATTAAGAGAGAAAAGGTCTCAAATGTCGAGTCCTGACTCCGGTGTCGCCGATGCTAGCCATGTCTTGCAAAAAATGGAATGCTCTGTATACATAAATACATAAATAAAGAAAATTAGACTTTTAAAGTATGTATGCAGAACCTTCAAACTCGGACACGTTCAACTATGACGCGTTGGCTTCGACCGATTTCGTTTTCATGCGATGGAAGGGACATTTTCTGGTACCCGATCACACAATTAAGGATATAAATGGTGCTTCGTTTGCACGATTTTATTACATATGTTTTCAAAAGTCGGCAGTTACCATTAAAGGATATTATTAATATACCATTAAAGGATATATAAAAAAATATGTTTATTTATTTTATTAGGGGCTGCGCCCCCGACAGAGGCCCCGTAGGTTGCGCCCCTTGCGACGCCCCTGATATTGGCCCCATGTGGGCTGCGCCCCCTTCGGCGGGGTCCCATGGGGGCTGCGCCCCCGGTGGAGCCCCATCTGGCTGCACTCCCTGCAGGGAATTTGAATCCTTTGAATCGAAAAAAAAATAAATCGAACGTGTTATTCCCACCCAACGACCGACCACTCAAACAACGGTTGACCACGTAGCGACGAAGACACAAACATTAGTGTTTCATATAGTACATGTATTAAATACTATATTAAATAATAAAAACAAAGACTTTAAAGTATTTGTTTTTATTATATTGCTCATATTTAATGAGAAATTATTTTTTTTGTGACTCGTTACAAGAAAAGTAACTAGTCACATTTCGGATTCTCGACAAGAAAACTTACCAATGTATTTTTACCGATATATTTTACGACGAAGAATCAATCGTCGAGTAAAAATCCAGTAAAGGGATATCTACTCGATGGTGCCGTCGAAAGGTATGCATTCTACCAGCACGACCAACACAAGGCTGGCTACCGACTTTGAGCCTCACCATGAGCAACACATAAGCGAATTCCCTATAAGTGACAATCCCGAAGTTGGGGACGAAGAAAGCTACAGTCCCGATGAAAAGGAATGCTTTTTCAACAACAAACACAAAGTGGTAATGGCGAATAGAATATCTACAGAATAGCGCCTGATATCTGCAGGGCAGTTTTATTCTTCATGTGAATGATATTCTGATTTGAATGTTTTTAATCAGAATATGACAAATTGGAATCAGAAGATAGTGTGATTTTTTGTTTAGTGTAGTTAATTTATCTATGTACGTACATAGTAACAATAGATAAAGTTTTTTTTTTTTTTTTTGCAATTCGATCTTGAGCTTATCAGATACCCAATCATCACTCCCTGGAGATACAAACGAAGAGTCAACCATCGGCTCGGGAATGAGTTGTTGTGGAAAGACAAATTATATATTTTTTCCATACACTAATTAGAAAACCTGTCGTGTCATCATTGTTTATTCATATAAATTCACATGTATATCGTACTGAAAAATGTACCAAAATCACATTATCAATGTACATATTAAAAAAACAACACTTTATAGTAAACATTTTCTTATTTCTTGAGACACATTGTAAGGAGTTCGCGATACCGAAAATGTTATTATTTATAGCGTTATTCCGAGCATATAATTTAACAATATGTATCGGAAAACAGAAAAAAATTACAGACAAAGATATAATTGACCTTAATGCCTTAAAGTAAAAATATCCAAGACGAGTATTTTTAAATTTGCCAAAACATGCGATCAGTCGTAATGATTTACATTCCAAAAGTGAGCAAACTTTCTTGCACAGATTCAAAGCTGAACATTCAATAATTCGCCCCAGCCACCGCTATTTGCAATCGGATAAGTTGTAAAAAAGAACTAATTACACAAAATCACCAACAAACTGATTTTGCAGGCGTCCCTAGTCCAACTATTATAATATCGCGTATGCAAAAAATATAATATAGTAAAACTCACGTGTGCAATTTAAAGAATTTTTCCATACCTAGCGGAATGCAACATGTAAATTTCAGCGAATTTTAAAACGGCGGTTTAGAGAATAATACGTCAAAAAGACTTTCGTGTTGAAACACGCAACATCAGAATTTCCGACCAAAATATTTACGATGATCTAGATCGTCTCTGTGTGCAGTAATAGAAATTGCATAGACGATGACGACGTTTATGACGATTGTTACATTGAGCCGTCAAATATATTCGAACCAAGTATTGCGAGAAGATTAGTTGAGGCCGATTATACATATGTATACCGTCCCCATGTTCGGTATATAATCGACATCTTTCGATGAATGATTCAACGCGTTCTAGTTTGTGATTTGAAGGTTGTCTCTCGTGCCGTCGATTCGATTAGACATGTTAATGTGCCGGCAAAAAAAAATTACCTAGACTATTAATGATAAATTATATCACAATCAAAGATGGAGTAATGGTGTCAATAGAGAATAAATAAAAAGTAATTAAAGTAATAAAGGTGGCCACCGCAACTCCATCACTTTGGGATTTAAATGCTACTCCCTACAATCCAGAGGCTAGCAAAAATAGCGACGTACTTTTAATACCCATGGGGCAAAACATTTAGAAAGGAGAGCTTTCCGACAAGAACAAAGGCGGAACATATGTACATATGTAATTGCAGAGCGGAGCGTGACAACCGAACCATCGTAGAAAGTGCCAGGACCATACATAGATATATGTATATAGAATAACATAAGTTATTCTATAATAAGTTCTTCTATATCTATGGCCAGGACGATACTTCTTACTAAAGACCTGTCAGAGAACCATATGAGGCATGGGTTGGAAAAGCTTCAGACCTAAATAGCAACCGGTGAAGAGGTTCCTCAAAGTATCGTAATAAATACTCGACAACAATACTCATTGCCAAATGATGCCATAGTTTACTGTAAGTTTAATCAGCTTTTATAAGATCGAGTAAAAACGCTGAGTATGTGGGAGAACATTTTAAAAATGTTCCAAATTCAGTACTGTGGCTGTTAAAATATCCTGCTGCCTACGAAGCGAATATTAAAATTGATCCAGAAGGACGAATCATATTTTCCGCCAATGTACGAGCGAAAAAAGAACATGTGCGACGAGGGCAATTAGCTGATGTGTGTTTAGACACTCGCCTTTGTAATGGACATACACACAACTACGCAGTATGGATGGTCTCTAGACTGGTACTCCTGCCGAGTCAAAAATTCCTTAAAAATGACAATGCGCGATAAGATACTGTCGAGAGGATAGAAAAAGTATTTCAAATGCCACAATTTGCAGATATTTTAGTCTTGCAAAGTATCATTTTCGAAAATCGCTGACAATGGCAATATGTGACGAGCAATCTAGGTGAAAAAGTATTCGGTTACAAGCGCGAATGAAAGGTGACAACCATATTAAGATATGTAGTACATTAAAAGTACCAAAGACCCAATGACACGTTTCAATATTACATACATTTATAATGAGCTGTTCGTAAGCGGTCCCAATGCTCACGTCTGAAAAGGTGGATGTGAAATAACCGATTACGCTCTTATTCAATGGATGAACAAATATCAAAATCACCCCATTGAAGATGAGACTGGCGAGCATCGTCAAACTAACGGTGCCAGAGATGAGGATAGTCCACTTTGGAAATTGAACCTACATACATATACATATATACCTACATGTGCACATGTGAATGATCACGTCAATGGCTTTTAATAATTTCGAATCCCACTATGTGAATTCACACATTAGATTTATTTATAGTAATAGTAGACCAATATTTAAATATAATTGGTCGTATTGGCGTCTCACGACATACGAATCGATTTACTAATATGCAGGTGATACAGATGACGATGATGGACGTGTGTCGTTTCTTGACGTATGTACATACAGCGATGGTACAAACCTCATCACGAGCGACAATGCATCAGCAGTTCTGGATCGGCTGGCAGTACGGGTTAATTTTCAGGAAAAGACCGCCTTTTTTCCAGTCTCCGTCTGTTATCAGCAATGATCTGAAATAGAAACGTCAATCAAATGAGTACAAAGAAAAAGCCAAACTAAAACACATAGCAAAGTTTATCAATCTCTCGATTTTCGAAAATACCTGATGATATTTAGATATAACTTCAGCAAATTTTATCAGCAGTTCAGGATCGGCTAGAAGCACACAGCTTCATTTTCAGGAAAATACCCCATTTTTTCCAGTCTCCGTTTTTTTATCAGCAAACGATCTGAAATAGAAACATCAATCAAATGAGTTCAAAGAAAAAGCCAAACTAAAACACATTGTAGATAAGTTTAACAATCTCTGGATTTTCGAAGATACCTGAGCAGCTGTTCTGGATCGGCTGCAAGTAAAGCTTCATTTTCAGGAAATGACCGCGTTCTTTCGAGACTCGGTTTGGTATCAGCAACGATCTGAAATAGAAACGTCAATCAAATGAGTACAAAGCCAAAGTCAAACTAAAACACATATATAAGTTTAACAATCTTTGGACTTTCGAAGATACCTGATGATATTTGGATACAACTTCAGCAAATTTTATCAGCAGTTCAGAATCGGCGGGAAGTACAGCTTCAGTTTCAGGAAATGACCGCGTTCTTTCGAGACTCTGTTTGGTATCAGCAAAAATACTATAATTTTTGACTAGGGTAACCAGCCTTTTTATACAACAGACTTTTTAAAGAGAAAAAATCTAAAATTATATCCTATGTTATAAATTATCGCTAAATTTAAAATAAAATAGATTTTTTGCCTAGGGTATCCAGCCTTTTTATACAATAAAATTATTTTTTTTGTGAAAAAAATTCCCATCATCTTTATGATATAAATTATTGAAAAATATAAAATCAAATAATTTTTTTGACTCGTGTTACCAGTCTTTTTATACAATATTTTTTTTAAAGTGAGATAACATCTTAAATATTCCCATCATCTTTATGATATAAATGATTGCGAAATTTAAAACTTTTGTTGTATAAACAGATTGGTGGCCCTAGTCAAAAAATTATCATATTTTTAATTTTGCAATAATTTATGACATAAAGAAGGAAATAATTTTTGATTATTTCTCTTAAAAAATTTTTTTGTATGAAAAGTCTGGTTAAATCTAGTCCAAAAAATTATTTTATTTTAAATTTTGTCATCATAGCATAAAAACGATGAGATTATTTTTAAATTTCATTTCTAACTTGAAAAAAATTTGTATATAAAAAAGGTTGGCTACCCTAATAAAATTTCATCTAATTTTGTCGCATAAAAAAAGTTTGTTTACCCTAGTCCAAAAATTTATTTGATTTTAAATTTAATTATTTATAGCTTAAAGACGATGGAATATTGCTTAGATTTATTTTCTCACTTCGAAAATATTACTGGATATGGAAAATTCGAAAATATCGGGTGTAGATATCGGTAGTGTGAACGTAGCCAATAAAGATTTATTTTAATAAAGCTACATACAATAATAGCCCCCTTTACACAGTCGTTCTATCGCGCGTGAAACAGCTAATCGTGCGCGTGTAAAGATCTTGGACCGGGAAGGGATAAACTCAGCAGTCCTGCGCGCAATCGTGTGGCTTGACGTTGTCATTACACAGACAATTCTTTCGGGCGCGCTTTTGTTACAAGATGGCGGACTTACGCACGTGGAGTAAAGAATTGATTGTGGAATTGCTTTTAATGTACCAGTCTTTTCCGTGCCACTGGAAAATTAACTCGGAGGAATATAAAAACAAAAATCTGAAAGAGGAAGCTTATAAAAATATATTTTTATACTTTTTGATCAAATCAACACCAACGAACATCATAACTTGAGTCATGATATTTCTTCTATCCATTTTTCACCGCAACATTACTATAAAACTGCGTTACTTCAGTAAAACTGTGCGTATCGCACACACTCGTTTCGCGCGGTCTATCACGCACGATTAGCCTTTACACGTTCGCTCTTTCCGTTTTAACAAAAAGTGGTAGGAGTAATCGCGCGCGAAAGAACGTTAGTGTTCACAACTGCGAAAACAGTATCGCGCACAGGCTTACCCGCACGCAATCCTGTACGCTCCTGAGAACGCGCGATAGAACGACTGTGAAAAGTGGGCTATTTAGGGGCAGCTCAGAGCTCAGCGACGTGCACTAAAATTGCGATTCTCCATTAGCACGAAATGTAAAATGCGATTCTGCCACTAGCCGGATCACTGATGCGCGGATCGCGTGGTAATATTGATAGAGAGAGAGAAACGGAAAGGAAACGACGCCACAGTCGAGGGGGATGACGAGACGCGATTCCAAGGTCGCGGTGGCTCTGATTGTTTGGTGGCAAATGTGCAATCAATCGACGAGCACTTGTGCAATCGATCGACGAAAGCAATCGATCCACGGCAAACGCGACCAACCGATTGAAACGCGGCAACAATGGCTACGTCCACACTACCGATATTTTCCATAACCAGTTCCTAAATAGCAACCACAGGTTGCAATATAGGAACTGGATATGGAAAATTCGAAAATGTCGGGTGTAGATATCGGTAGTGTGAACGTAGCCAATAAAGCTACAATAATAGCGTTAGGGGAGGGGAGGGGCAGCTCAGGGCTCAGCGTTGTGCACTCACCGCGATGGCCGTACCACTTCTGCCGGAAAATGGCGGCGAACATTGCGATCTGCATTAGCACAAAATGTAAAATGCGATTCTGCCACTAGCCGGATCAGTGATGCGCGGATCGCGTGGTAATATTGATAGAGAGAGAGAAACGGAAAGGAAACGACGCCACAGTCGAGGGGGATGACGAGACGCGATTCCAAGGTCGCGGTGGCTGTGATTATTTGGTCGCAGACGCCTCGGCCAGCACTTGTGCAATCGATCGACGAAAGCA
This sequence comes from Arctopsyche grandis, assembly GCF_051622035.1. NCBI lineage: Eukaryota > Metazoa > Arthropoda > Insecta > Trichoptera > Hydropsychidae > Arctopsyche > Arctopsyche grandis. The sequence goes on along the minus strand of NC_135356.1, from coordinate 32,461,388 downwards.
ATCAACCCCACCCCACGGCAAACGCGACCAACGATCGAAAGGGCAACAATAAAGCTACAATAATAGCGTACCTGCGGGGGGTTGGGGGTGGTGGTGGGGGGGGGGCGGGTAGCGGCAGCTCAGAGCTCAGCGACGCGCACCCGCCGCGATGGCCGCTGCACTTCTGCCGGAAAATGGCGGCGAACATTGCGGTTCGCATTGGCACGAACTCAGAGCTGAGAGCCCAGCGACGTGCACTCACCGCGATGGGCGCACCACTTCTGCCGACTGCGAGCAGCGCTTCCGATGTAATGGCTGGGAGTGGGGGTTCACCCACGGCGATAGCGATTGGTCGAATATGCGAACGACGCAGCTCATTTCGACGCACACGTCAACACCACTAATCGACATGCCCGTACACTAGGGCTGCCATACGTCCCCGTTGACAGGGACATGTCCCAGTTTCGAGGTCTGTGTCCCGGTGTCCCAGTCCGAGAGTCATTTGTCCCCGTCAATTTCAAAATTTAGACATTTAAAAAAATTATTCAATTATTTTTTAATATCTATCGAACAAGACCTTTTGAACCAAGAAACCTCAGGATGCACTCTCTATACTGTGGTCCTAAAAGGAAAGACGTTTACACGTCAAAAATTGTACCCACTTAATATCTAATATGGATACGCGCGCGCATATTGGCAACACTGACAACGAGAGCGGCGGATGCCCACTGCCGGCCACTGCCCAATTTCGCCAGCTGGCAACACCGACAATGACACTGACAAGTACGAAGCGCGCGCAGTTCGTTTACTGTCTGCTGATAATATCCGTTTGTTCTGTTTGTTTCTGATCGAAGAGGACTGATATTTTGATGTAAGTTTTTCAATACATAGATATATATATATATAATAATTTTCAATAATAGTAAATATCTAGGTAATCAAGCAACCCAGGCATACAATAAACTGAAAAAACACATGGACATTACGACGACACAAGTAGAAGCATTTGAAAAAGATGTAGAGAATTTTTACAACGTTGGAATTAATTATTTGGCAAAGTGGTCAGTTCCACTGGCGAAATATGATGTTTTTTCATGGATGCTTCTCCATGAAGTACCCGAATGGGAACATGTTGAAAAAACTATTGCTTATTTAAGTGAAATGGGAATATTGTTCACGGATTCAATCTATGAGGAAGTAAAGTATATGAAGTCATTTATCGAAAATAAAAAAGCCGAAGAATGGAAAACGAAAGATGTGCATGATAAATGGTTATACTATTTCAAAAAAACTGAAGAGACAGAAAGAAAAGCTAATCTACTGAAAATGTGCCAATACTTGTTCGCCATCCCACCGCACAATGCACATGTTGAACGTGTGTTGTCATTAATTAAAAATCAATGGACAGATGAGCGCAATTCGCTTTCTATTGACACAGTAAAAAGCATAATTCAATGTACTTTAAATTATAAAATGTCATGCATTGAATTCTATAATGATATTAAAGGGGAAAAAGAGTTACTTCAAAAAACGAAAACATCGGAAAAATATGATTGGGCAAAGAAGAGCGATGATAATGAAGTCACGGAAATCAGAGAAGAGTGAAGGCGATAGAAGAATAGGCTACAGTACATGAAATACAATGTTAATGTAAGGTTTCATTTAGTTAAATTTATTTGAATCGTCCAATTATCTATATTTATTTATTTTAGATTTGGTACAGACGCTTCCACAAAAAAAACCTATTATCAATCTTTAAATTTTTCTTTCAATTCAATTTTTGTTTAGTTCCAATTACTTGTTGAAATGTTGTATATTTTTTTTATAATACAGCTATGAATATCGATAAAAATGTTTTGTTTTGTTTGTTTTTTTTTTTTTTTTTTAGGGGGCTGTCCCCGTTGGTGCTCCGACACTTATGGCAGCCCTACCGTACACGAAACATACCTAGCCGTTGGTACATACCTACATACATACATATGCATGTATGTCTCAAATGGCCTTTTACATGTACGAAAACGCAAAAATACCTGTTCTGTACGTATCATATTATATATGTATGTAGATATTTACTGTGCATAATCAACACATCGCAATCAAATAAAATAATCGGTGTTGTTTCATTCAAAATAAGCACTACGGTGTTGCAATACGGTCTATTTGAATTTACTGATTATGTACAGCGCAAGGGACTTCATACAACTGAAGAAGAGAAAGGGACATGCACCCACCCCATTGCGATGTTGATGTTGGAGACATTAAACATTCCTGTACAATAGATATGCTAGATACAATATTCAATATTTTCATATTACATTTTACTCGGCGAAACGACTTTTACTCAGCAACGAGTTTCCAGACAGTGTACGTACCCAAACAGCGGTGGTTAGTCTTTTTACGTGCGCGTGCAAAGTTCCAAATATTCATTTACTTGAGCGAAAAATACGCAATTTTTTTTTAAATAAAAACTAAATATTATCTATGCTCAGTTATTTTGGGACTATCTGTTACTCTCCAATTGTGACCATAATAACATGATGTTTATTTTGGGATAGCATTTTTCGAATATAGTTACTAAATTCAATTATTTCAAACCATCATAATTACCAAATCGAACTAAATGATGAGTTTTACACTTCTTGTATTATTTATGACAGCAGTTTTGTATAATAAATGAAAGGTTAAGGTAAACCGTCGTGGATCAAATCGGAATCCGGTTTCCTGGAACGCGATTTAAATATTGAATAGTGTTTCATAGAAGCAATCGCAATTTTATTTTATTAACATACAAATTAAATTTAACATTGAAAACCTCTGTCAACTGCACCTATTGACATAAAAGACGAATAGGATAAGACTACAAAAATGAACTACGCCCAAATGTTGCTCGCGTGGGGAACACCGCTGTGCGTAGATTCAAACAACCTCTGTTTTGTCTCAAGGGCAAGAACATTTGACACGTGTACAGGTAATAGTACGCATTTATGCATGTGTGAACCAGCGTTTCTCGAGCCAGCCGCCTCCGTCTGCCATGTACACACGTATGTACATACCAGTGGCGTGCCGTGACTTTTAAATCAAGGGAACAACAAAAATAAAAATTAAAAAATACATATGCATATGTATGTATGTATGTATATAAAAAACATTTTTAATTACAAGTAGGTACAAAATTATATTATATATTATGAAATTTCACAATGATTTTTCAAATTTGTTTCATTTGTATACGAAAGCAATTTTTCTATCGCTTTTTTGTACAAATTTTTGAACTACCATATCATATATTTTTTTTATTGATATCATTGAAAGCATCTAAAGTTTTTTTTCACCCTGAGCATTGCGAATCAACGTTTTTGTGCGCTTTAAAGATGGAAAAGTGCGTTAAACTGTTGACGTACTAGCTAACAAACGCCTCTTGTCGAGCTAACAAACGTCAATCAGCCATTTCATAATATATCTGTTCGAATCAACTTCGGCGATTTGTTTTATAATATCTATTCTGAGCTGATTGTTTGATTGAATGTCAATTCTAAATTTTCCAACAATTTTCAATTTGGTCATTGAAAACAAATGAAATTTAGTTTTTTCGTGACATATTTTCGTTTTAAAAAAATTGTTGATATCGCAAAAATCAGTGCTATTCTACACACCATTATCTGTTTCAAACAGAATGCAAGACCAACCAAGAAGTTTCTTCTCGATTTACATACAGTCAGCAATTTAGTTGAATTATAATAATAATGGGTGAGTAAGGTGACAAATATAATTTTTTGTTTTCGTGCTAATAGAAATGTTCGGGGTAAGTCCTTATCTTGAAAACTTAATCTTTCGAATGATTTTTCTAGCAATCGGTCGATAATGCAACATTCTGTGCATTATCGTTCTGTGACTTTGAGCCCGCTCCACCGTGAGCGTACATACATATGTACATATGTTTCGCCAAGCTGTTCCATTTCTGTGTGTAAATAAACGTTATTTAAACTCAATATTGTTCCAGAATAATACGTGATGATTATTAATGATACTAAACTGACTTAGTTTTCCGTTAATCGAGTAAACGAAACGAGTTAATCGGAATATGATTTGTGTTAGACGCAACGCCTGTGCATTGCGACTGCCTGTATCGTTTACCGTGTAGGCATGGGAAGCGAATCCAGGAAACCAGGAATATCGTCTGACTAATACATGCATGCGCACACAGTCGTATAAACCGGTTTCCGAACTTCGCTAACTTCCCGAACAACGTCATTCGCCAATTGTATTTACATATACATACATATCACTTTTTTTACTCATTAATATACATCAATTTTTATAATTATTACCAAAAATTTAAGGGAACAGCCTGTTCCCTCTGTTCCAATGACGGCACGCCACTGGTACATACATATGTAGTTATAATAATGAATATTTATCTACACGACTTATCTCGTGGGCCTAGAACCCTTTTTGTCATCGCATACACATTTGAATAGTTGCGGAACTAAAAACCGACAATGCTAGATTGAAATAGTTCAATAGAATACCAAAAATAGTTCAATAGAGTACCCCAATTAATTGTACCCACATATGCACTCGCGAGTAGTTGTGATGTCTGATAAAAGCTCGATCGTATGATGAACGATGAATTTGTCTCGAAAAACTGGTCTTACGACCGCTCCCCACTCTTCTCCTCCCTCGAGAGAGAGGCTGGCGGTTTTTTTTTTCCGTGCGCTCGTTCAGGCGCACGTGCTGTTGTTGTTGTCCGGAGAATTGTCGTTCAGGAATCCTGAACGATTGTTCCATCCTGAATCAGGATTCTAAAAATAACGGAATAAAGATAGCCATAAATTCTCAAAAAAAAAAAACGAGGAATCGTAAAAGCAAATTTACTGTTGATGACTTTGACCAATCTGTTATGAGAAAATGTATATATAATTTCCATATAACACAAAAACTATTACAAACTATGAAGAAAATTTATCCAGTTATTAAGGATTACATTGGTTTTACTGGTGTTTGGAATATTTACATTGAAGGTATAATTATACGAACCTTCATGTAATTAGAGGTTGTGATTTCTCGACTTTTTTTGATTCTCGAGATTCGAGAATCTCATTTTCTCGGAATATCTGAATCTCGAGATTTGAGAATCTCATTTTGTCGAAATATTTGAATCTCGAGAACTCGAGATTTTCTCTTTTGTTTCTCAAGATTCTCGAGAATTCTCGAATATAATTTTTTTTTTAATATAGTGAATTGATTTTTTTAGCATATTTATTACAATTATTTACCCCCTCCTCCCCCTTGTCAGCAAAAGTAAGCAAAGCTCTTACCCCCCCCCTCCCATGCTTACGTAAATATTGGTACCTATATGCATTTTTCTTTTAATGTATTTTGTTTTTTTTTGGTTGTCAATCGTACCGAAACGAAACAATAGATTGACGGAAGAAATTTTGACAAGTGAGTAGAGCGCGGTAATTCCCCCACTCGCTTCTAAGCGAGTACCTAAACGTATTCATTATTTGTGGGAATCTCCGAATATGTGTTTGGTTTTCAAGCATAGACAATGTGTGGGTTGCCAATGTGTAAAAAAAAATAACTACTGCTGACGTAATCACCATCTCGACCCCCCCACCCCCCATGTCATCAAAAATAAGCAAAGCAAAGACCCCCCCGCCCCCCTATAGTGCTTACGTAATACTTGAACGGCTCCATACATAAAATCGACAACAAACAAAAATCAAAAGGACACAAACACTACATATGTATAATATATCAGGAGTTTATAACTTTATTAAAGACATGATACAATCGAACGGCGTTTCCCAACCTGTGGTACGCATACCACTTGGTAGTACGCGGTTGATGGTTGGTGGTACGCGAAAAAAAATCAGTAATGGCGGACATGCAGGAATGAATGATTTACAATCATAAAAATAGAAATATTTTTTATATCTAATATCTATGTATATAATTTCGAAAGAGACTTTGTAAGTTTGTATCTTTGTTTAGGAACTTCGAAAACAAAATAAAATTTCCATGACGACAATTCAATTGGTTGAATATTATATTTTTTTCGATTAAAATGAATGAATATTTACTATTAGATTCGCCATTTTTAAGCTGTTTATATTACAAATACTGAGCGAAGCCGGGTAAAACAACTAGTAATTAATAAACATTATCTTAATTAGTCATCATTGACGTCAATATGTACAGTCGATGATCGAAAAGCTGGCAATTGATACGTTTTCCTCTGATCTGGCATGGATTTTGGAGTACATTTTTTAATTTACCTCGTTCACGCTCCAATAAATAAATAACTTGAATTTGACACTTGAGATCCAGAATGTTCCAGATAAAATTGAAAGTACATATAATTAGAAAATTAGATTTTTGGAATTTATGTATCGAAAATGATCAAACTGAAGTATTTGAAACTTTATTGAAATCGTCTTCTACGAGGAAATCGGGTTGAAATCGTCTTTTACGAGGGCTTCCCCAAACCTTTTAGAAGCAAACAATTGGATTTTATGATAATGAACATTTTCCCTTTGATAATGAACATTTTCGGACAGCTACCAAGGAAAAAGAGAACTTGATTGAACTTTCAAATTATAGCATTAAAAACTGAATTCGAAATAAAAAAGGTTATTAATTTTTGGATAGGTATTAGTGAAAAATATAAACAGCTTTATGACATAGCGCTCAAATTTCTGTCGCCGTTTACTAGCACTGAACTGGTGGAGAGAGCATTCTCTTCATATATTTTAATAAGACAAGTATAGAAATTGATTGAATCCAACTGAAACTGAAAAGATGAAGCATCAATTTGGCACAACGCGTGCCCGTTTTGATTCATATTTAGATGCATTTGTATTGAACCAGAAACGAATGCGTGTATATTCCATTCGCAATATGTGGAAAGATAGTAAAATATTTCAAATCTTTTACTATTCGAAATGGAATCCTGCAAGACAAAATCAAAGCAGAGCTCAATCACACTAAAGAGTTAATTTTAGATTGCAAAACTCGTTGGAGTTCTTTGATAAATGAAGACATCGTTTGAAAAACAGCACATGTCACAAAATACGAATTGTGCAGGAGAGCAAAAAAACGATTTATCTTCCGTTATTATTGAAAAATAATTTATTTAATACATTTTATATTTAAAAATACAATATACAGTAAGAATAGTTTAAAAATAAAAGTTGCAAAATACACGTAAAAAATAAAAACCGCATGAGGCTCAGCCGCATGGGACCCCGTAGGGGGCCCAGGGGGGCGCAGCCGTCACCGAACAAATGATTCGATTTATTATTTTTTCGATTCATAGGCGCCGATTTGATTTTTTTCGATTCAATGGATTCACCCCCGCGGGGGCGCAAGGGGTGTAGTTTCATGGGGCTCCGCCAGGGGCGCCACAAGGGGCGCAGCCCCATGGGGCCCTGAACAGGGCGCAGCCTTATGGAGCGCAGCTGCATGGAGCTCTGAAGGGGGCGCAGCCGCATGAGGTCGCATGAGGGCGAAGCCTTAGAAGGCAAAGGCTAAGCGGGGCACCGAGGGCGAAGCCCTAGAAGGCAAAGGCTCAGGGGATATGCATACAATCACAATCACACCTATATGTATGTATATATACATAGGTATGAAATGTGAAAAAATATATACATATATAATATAAAAAAACGATTTTTTTTCAATAGTTTTAAAAAAGAATATTATACCATTAGAAGAAGTTATAAAACATATGACGTACATACATGCATCGTTTGAGGACAAGTGTTGTTTTTCCAAAAGTGGCTATTTTTTTGACGCTCATTTTTAGTGACAAAGAGATTTTTTCCACATCCAATAAAAAGTGAGCATGTAGTCCGTGATCAGTAAAGTCGATTTCGAAAAAAGTGGACTTTTTTTGCTGTTTTTCAAGTTTTCAAATATGATCAGTGTTTTTGTGAAATATCAACGATTCATTAAACAGGCTTTGTTAGAATTAAACTGCTCACAAATGCTAGGAATTCAATAGATTTTGAAGTGCTCGAAAACTTCATAGTGATATTTGAACCTACTAAATTGCCAGTCGAAGGCTTCAGCCGTAATCACACAACTTTGTGTTCAGCTGAGATCACGTTAAATTATATGAAAAAAAAGATCCCACATAACAAAAGTCTACTACTATCAAGTGAATTGCTCCAAAATATTGATAAACGATTAAACGAAATAGTGCATTTTGATTTCATCAATTTATTTAAGGCGCTAAAAGAACCCAACTTTGCTCCCTCCAGACGAGCTTTAAATTTAGCTGAAGCGCTAATGAATAGACTTTTTGAAAATTCAGTTATTCAAACTGAATTTTCAAGAATCTACATATATTAATCGAAGATAATGAAACAGCAATGACAATGGAATTATATTTAATTCTGAAAAACGCAGAAAATCCTAATAGAAGTATAACCAATCATTTCGAGAAATTAAAGCAAGAATTTTCTCCTTTTAAAAATACGCAAAAGCGTACCGTCAATCTTAATAACCTTTAGAATGCTCTTTGCACCGTTAAACCTACATCTACTGATAACGAGAGAAAATTTTCGGTATTGAATAATTTTTGTACTAAACTTAGATCGGCATCGAGGGATAAGTCTCTCAATGCTTTAGTGTATTTCAAATATTATTATATTAAAATTAGGAGAATAAAATAAAATTTTAATTGTATTGTAATTTTGTCTATACATATTTATATTATGGTATACATACTTTTATTTGAATTTGTATTTGTATTTCCTTATTATATATTTGTATTTGTATTTCTTTATTATATGTTGTTATCGCTTTTTACCTAATGAATAATTTAAAATCTGAAAGTTTTTAATTTTGATTTAGAACCGGGACCCGTCGGGTTTTCAAAATATTGCACCCGGATCCGTCGGGTTTTGAAACCCCGGGTTTTCAGAAACCCTACAGTCCCAAGCCGCTAAACCAAATCAGACTGAAAATTTTTGCATGTAATAGAAATTATAAACTTTATGCGCTAATATTTTTTAAATATTTTTATCTGCACCGGAAGTAGTGCTTTTACTCTAGAGAATCGAGGTTTTTATGTTTTTCTCAGAAACCTTTTGGTTTATTGAACTGAAATTTAGGTTTAAGCTTAATACCAAGTTATGTATAAAATTTAGTGAGCGGGTGTCAATCGGTGTCGGTTTACTTTTGTTCGATTTATCTTCCACTATTTTTTCCGACCCCTTAAACGCGTGTGTTCTTCACGAGAAAAATCAAGTATAATCCTTGTACCAATGTGATGAAAATAAAAAAAAATCATCAAATTTAATAAACGGCAAGTGGGATTTTCTCTTCTTAGAAATGTCAAAAATGTTGTAACTACACGATATTTTCCATATCCCTGAATGTATCAAACTGAAAATTTATATTTGTATTTTTTATGTTCTAACTTAGTGTTGGTAAGGTTTTGGTCAGAATTCGTAAACCGGAAGTAGTATTTTTTTTAAAACAATATTTCATTATTTTATTTTGACCTTTTAAATTATTTTTATCTTCTTGATATTTAATGTGTATAATATATATAGTAATTTTAAGTAATGAATACAATTTGAACAAAATCCAACAACCGGAAATACAACTTTTGCCTTGTGTGAGTTTCTCATAGCCGGTGTATGTGCATACTAAAGTGCTCTCATAGCACGTGAACGTGTATTTACGTACATAAATATGTCAGTTGCAATTATCAGATCAGTATTAATCAAGCCGTAGTGATTGTTGTGTAAAATTCATAAACACTTCAATATATTTTCACGTAATAAACGAGATCAATCTTATAATCACGATTTTATTCATGCGAATAAAAGATTCAATTTGAGAAATATGTATAATACGCGAAAAAAAAACCAGTCAATTTCAGCATCGGGAGATTTGAAATCTATTCTGAATATAATTATATATTTTGGATTGTCGATTAATTCCTTGGAAACAAACGCAAGCTTTAAACCATAGAAATACATCGATATTTCGGATAAAGATGTGTGTTTAAAACATTTAATTTAAACTTTATGTGTATAGAAAAAGATGCTTTCCAAAGAAAAAGAAAAATAAATTGTCGAAATAGAAATAAATATGTAGATATTGAAAAAATACTTACAAGGTGTCACAAATATTCAAGGTGTTCACCTTCACTAATAATAAAGTTAATATGCACTTAATTAAACACTATAATCAACACAAATTTACATTCATACGTATTAAGATTAAAATATTTGAAATCATATACAAAATAGAAACCAAAGAACTAGATTATTAACAAATCAAGAAGAATTTAAAATCAACGAAATAATAAAAAAACAGAAATCAAATAAAGTTAGAAATTCTCGAAGACCGAATCGAAAATATAAATAAGACATCCGATTCGATTTAAAGAATGTGCTTAACTGAAGGTTCAAATAAAATGGACGATAAATTGTTCTTTCTGCGCATGTACATATATGTACACGTATGTGTGTGTAAGTCTGTATATGTACATATGTGTTTTAGTACGTGGAAATTTTATTTATGATACGGTATACTTTTACTCAAAAAACAATGCACAGACAAAGTAATTTATTTATTTATTGAAAAATCAACAGGCCTCAGATGTAGAAATTAATAAAAAATAAAGATTACATAATAACAAAATAACATCTGAGCCCAATTATAGATTTTTACAAAATATATAATATAATATATGTACATATCTAGTACATAAATACAAACAAATGGAAAAGAATAGAATAGAAACTAAAATATGACTAAATAGGACGATGCATAATTAAACATAAAGTGATTTAATATAATAGGATAAAGAATCTTATATATATAAAAATCAATGTCTGTCTGTTTCGAATAGGCTCCTAAACCAAATAACCGATTACGATGAAACTTTCAGGATTTGTTGTATGCATATCCGGAAGGATTACTGTGAAAACAAAAATGGAAAAAATCTCTTAATAATAATAATATTCGTAATTACATTTTATCGACGCGAAAGTATGAAGCGCCAGTGTAGTTATGGAAATGTTTACGATGGCAACCAACTTGCGCGCACGCATTGCCAACGTACAAATACATTACGTATCACTCATACCAACCTGACATTATGTACCACTCATACCAATCCTACATATCTACATATATAAATCAATGTTCGTCTGTCTGTCACGTATGCGTTCCTATACTTTACTATAATTTAATTTGATTATTAAGTACTAGCTGTATTACCCGGCTTCGCTCGGTATTTTATTAAAAAAAATAAAAAATATTTATTTTCATTTTTTTATATTAGATTAGACATGTTTAAGCGGTTTATATTACAAATACCGAGCGAAGCCTTATTTTGAAGATTGATTTGAAACTGAAACATTCACTTATCGAAACGTATCGAGAAACTGAAACGGGAACGGGAATTGCATGCGTTATTGGACACGGTTTTGAAAAGTCGTTGTTTTCTCCAACCATTATTTGAAACGCGATATACAAGTCTGCCAACTACAACCATTATTTGAAACGCGACGCCTGCCAATTGAAGAAAGGAAATTCGTATTCGCGTAAGTCGCTGAAAAAACAGACGATCAATGAAAACCAACGAACAATTAAATTTACAGAAACAAAGAAATATTTACAATACCAATTCAAACATTCAATTAATTATGCCACCCAAACGAAAAGCGATTGGTCAATCTACACCTGAAGCACGAAAGAAGCAGACGAGCAACGAGATGCAAGACTAGAAACTCTTTTACTGCAAAGGAGTTTATGAAATTAACCGGAGTATGTGGTATGCTCACGCATCGGAAAACCATCTACTTTATTCGTGTAAAAACAGGAACGGAAACGGGAAAAACTGGAATGAATGGCATTGCAAGGCAATAATTTCAAATGTTTTTTAGGGTAAAATAAACAAATAACTGAATAATTTCTAATATGTTCGCTGCCTGCGTTTTTCCGACAAATGGGAACGGGAACGGGAACTGGAACGAGAACGGAAACGGGAACGGGAACGGGAACGAGAACGGGAACGGGAGCGGGAATTGCGTGCGCTATTGTGGCATTGCAACGCATGCCGGGTTCAGCTAGTATATAATAAAAATAGAAATAGAAATGGATCAGTCAATCAAAACTCTCCTGGTGGTAGTCCTGAATTGATGTAAGGAAATACCGAATAGATTAACCTCATTCTGCTCCCCATTACGCATACGATTAATACGCTGTAGATAGGAATATTTTAGGAAATCGGTTTTGAAAGGATTAAGTGAAAAGAGTGCAACGTGTCTAGAACACCTAACTGGGATGGCTCGTGTTTGGTCAGAATTTATATTATATTGGTCAGAATTAATATTAAACGGTCAGAATACTAAAACTAGAATAAATATTAAATGGTCAGAATTTATAATAACACTGAGCAACAAAAAAAAAATACCAGAGCGGAGACTAGCCAATCTTTACTAAGTTTGACCCACTGAATTCGAATATGATATTGATTTTTGTTGGTGGGTGATCGTTTACGAGATATGAGCGTTTAAAAAAATCCTCGACTTTTACAGTTTTTTAGCTTTTGCGATCTTTAACTCAAAATTTAGGATTGTTACGCTCAAAGTGAGTATTGGAATCAATAGTCAGATATTTTTCCTGTTAATTTTTATATTTCATTGTTTTAAAATACTTCTAATTAATTGTCTAGCGAATTTTAAAAGTCAAAAATATATTTTTTTTTCCGTGCTATTTTTCATTTATTTGGCAAATTTTTTATTTCACCACGTTTATAAGGATTGGTTTTCTATCTCAATATTTTTTTTTATCTAAACGTACTTACTCGAGCGGTTTTTTTTCAGTTCCCGTATGCGTATAACAGAAGCGTTTGTGCAAATAAACAAAATAAACAACAACGCATGAACACATAAAGCGCGCATGCGTAAGGAAACAATACCTGAAATGTGCCGTGCGAATGCACGCACACTTCAAGTAAACATACACACACACACACACCAACACACACACACACACACACATACACAAACCACAAAAACATACACACACCTAAACAGCAAACACACACTCACACCCACACACATTCACAGAATAAAAATAATAATGTTACGTACGCCGCGGATTAAGCGAATATAATCCCAGAGACTGTGTGACCGTTCAAAGATTATCTGTTTAACGGATATCTGTTAACGGATTAACTAAGTGCATACCGTGCGACTGGTATAAGTGGTTTCAAGGATTAGCGACAGGCTAAGTGCAAGTAAGCTAAACAATGATTGCACTTCTCATACCGTGGGAATACATATCCGAATACGTGACTATACAGTAGGTAAACAGATTAGACGTCCTGAGAGATCTACCCCTTATAAGGCGGTAAGTAGGCGATATCATGTCATTCTGGACTGAGCACTGCCAGTGCGTGTATCTCCTTAATCATCAATAAATGCTGTGAAACGCCTTTTGGCCTTTTACTTGGATCCTCCACCCACCCCTACGCAACAATAATAATAAATAAATAAAAATTAACTTATAAATGCTTATGCAATCAAGTGGAGTAGTAGCATCCAGGGGAACACAGCTTCCCAAAGCATTCCGCGAACTTTTAGAAAGCTCTAAACGATGCCTTATTCATTATTAGAACCCCACGATGCAGGGGGCCAATGAGAGAACCCCTGACGCTGTTTAGCAGAACCCTCCTCTCAGTCTCCATCCCAGGACAGGACCACAGAATGTGATCTGCATCCTGCACCGGAAAAGAACACGGACAAAAGGACTCAGATACCAAGCCCATAGATGCGAGCTCGCCGTTAAAGTGGCCATGAATAATTTGCCAAGTAATCAGCAGCGTGGTCTAGTGGTGAATGTTGAATTATTTCGTACTTGATGTTACGAGTTCGATTCCCGCGAAGTCTCGTTGTTGGCCAGACCTTGGTTTGTCGAGGTCGAGATCGTTTATTATCAGAATTTTCCAATTTTTCTGATTTTCATTGAAACGGTTCCTGTAAAAATTGGCGTTTCCTTCCCAATTTTCTGTTGCAAACCTTTAGTTATTGTTATATCTTAGGTTTCACCACATTGCTCACCATAGATGTCTCTTTGGTTGTTTATCAAATATAAAAAAAATCGTATTGTTACATGAAAGTTATTCATCGTTATTCATCATAGGTTTTTGAGCTCTTTTTCCTATTATGCTGTAGATTAAAATTAGAATAATATAATACTATGATTACTAACCAAATTAAATTCAATTGTAAAATAGAAAATAATCAGTAGATCAGTAGCTATTAAAATAGATATAAGATGTATTGTGAACATAATTTCGTAATAATAAAAAGCATTTAAAAATCAAATTCATCGTTATTTATCGTATTCATACGATGCTTGTAACATCTGACCATAGATGTCGGACATTTTTTAGATTTACATGTATCTATGTAATAATTATGTGGACCAGGAAGGCGCATTTGGGGATTACCTGTTAAGCCTTCCTGGTATATTTGTATATATGTATGTATGTATGTATGTAAAAAATAAAAATAAACATATACTCTATTAGTAATGAAGGAAATATGTTCAAAGAAATCGAGTTGTAAATAGGTTTATAATTTTTTGTATCATCAGCATATAGAATAGTGTATAGAAGAGTGTTTAAAAATGTATGGAATATCATTAATATAAAGTAATGATGTATGCAGGGTCGATAAGAGGGGGGGGGGGGGGGAGCCGGGGTAAAGTTTTAGGGCCCTGACTACTCGAGGGGCCCCGTATTGGACATCGTACCTGTTATACCATATATTGTAGTTCATTTATTTAAATAAAATAGCATCCAATATACTGTAGGTATTTTTCTTATAGTTCTGGTAGATTTTTCACATATTAAAAATATATGCATTATATAAAATCTTGTTTTTAGTTTGTTATAGGGCTGAAATGAATTTTTCCCAGGGCCCGGATTTCTCTCGGTGGCCCTGGATGTATGTATGTATTATAGTTAGTGGATAAAGTGGTGTTTTTTTAATTAAAATATAATATTATAATAAAAATATAAAGCATTGCCGATTAAATACTTTATTGATGATACATGCATTAAAGGTTACATGCTTTTGATTACATAGGTATACACGTACATATATTAAGCACAAGAATTACATTGAAATAATTGAAATCTCTTCTAACATGAGACACAATATAAATCTATTTCACATCAATAAAGAGAATAATTATACTATATTTAATTATAATTAAAATTAATAAAAAAAAAAGTCAATCTTAATGACATGATATTTATTTGGAATTATTATTATTATGACAATATATTTATTTGAAATTATTATTATTATGACATGATATTTATTTGAAATTATTATTATTATGAAATGATATATAAAGGTTACATGCTTTTGATTACATAGGTATACACGTACATATATTAAGCACAAGAATTACATTGAAATAATTGAAATCTCTTCTAACATGAGACACAATATAAATCTATTTCACATCAATAAAGACAATATTTATACTATATTTCATTATATATTTAGATCAAGTAAGATTTTATATAATTAAAATTAATAAAAAAAAAGTCAATCTTAATGACATGATATCTATTTGGAATTATTATTATTATGACAGTACATTTATTTGAAATTATTATTATTATGGCATGAAATTTATTTGAAATTATTAAATTCTAATTATTAATATTTGAAAGTAAAAAACAAAGAAGAAAAAATTTAAAATAAATAAAACTTAATTAAATATATTTTTATCATTAGACTATTGCAACGTATTTATTGCAACAAAATCATATGGCTTATATATAAATAAAAACTGAAACGAACTATCCTATGTATATTATTATTTCATTATTATTGTATTATGTCACTGCAGCTTTTTATTACTAGTTTAAATATTTTTATACATTATATTGGTTTGTTTTCTTGCTATAAAATTTATTTTACACATATTTTTATACAGCATTGGTTTGTTAGCTAATTTTGTCTCTATTTCAATAATAAAACTACAGTCAAACAGTATTTATTTTGGAATTTTTAACGTCTCAAGTCTGTAATTACAAAAAAAAATACAAAAACAACTCTAACTTTACCATTTAATTTAGTTTTACATATGTGTATATGTATAATATGTAGATACAAGTGAGGCAAAAGTCTCCGCACCACTTATTTTTGATGTACATAATTTATGAATGAAATGTGACGAATTAAATATGTAAGTTGGAAGTAATAGCTGCTTATTAAGTTACTAGCTGTATTACCCGGCTTCGCTCAGTGTTTATAATATAAACCGCTTAAACATGACTAAGCTAATTTAATTAAAAAAAAAAAAAAAATTTAAAAATTTAAAAAAAAAATAAAAAAAAAAATTAAAAAAAAATAAAAAATAAAATCAAAAAAAAAAATAAAAAAAAAATCAAAAAAAAAAATTTAAAAAAATCAAAAAAAAAAATCAAATTTTTTTTTTTGCCTTCTAGGGCTTCGCCCTCGGCACCCCCCTGAGCCTTTGCCTTCTAGGGCTTCGCCCCTCCACGCCCCATGAGCAATTGCCGTTTAGGGCTTCGCCCCCATGATCAGTTGCCTTTTAGGGCTTCGCCCCTCCGCGCCCCCATGATTCAAAGCCGTCTAGGGCTTCGCCCCCCTTAGTTAATGCCTTTTAGGGCTTCGCCCCCCGCGCCCCCAAGATTAATTGCCGTTTCGGGCTTCGCCCCCCTTAGTTAATGCCTTTTAGGGCTTCGCCCCTCCGCACCCCCATGATTAAATGCCGTCTAGGGCTTCGCCCCCCCTAGTTAATGCCTTTTAGGGCTTCGCCCCCCGCGCCCCCAAGATTAATTGCCGTTTAGGGCTTCGCCCCCCTTAGTTAATGCCTTTTAGGGCTTCGCCCCTCCGCGCCCCCACGATTAAATGCCGTCTAAGGCTTCGCCCCCATGATCAGTTGCCTTTTAGGGCTTCGCCCCTCCGCGCCCCCATGATTAATTGCCGTCTAGGGCTTCGCCCCCCTTAGTTAATGCCTATTAGGGCTTGCGCCCCATGAGGCTGGGCCCCCCGGGCCCCCTTCGGGGCCCCACGGGGCTGCGCCCCTTGTGGCGCCCCCTTTTGAGCCCCATGGGGCTGCGCCCCATGAGGCTGGGCCCCCCGGGCCCCCATTCGGGGCCCCACGGGGCTGCGCCCCTTGTGGCGCTCCCTTTTGAGCCCCATGGGGCTGCGCCCCATGAGGCTGGGCCCCCCGGGCCCCCTTCGGGGCCCCACGGGGCTGCGCCCCTTGTGGCGCCCCCTTTTGAGCCCCATGGGGCTGCGCCCCATGAGGCTGGGCCCCCCGGGGCCCCACGGGGCTGCGCCCCTCGTGGCGCCCCCTTTTGAGCCCCATGGGGCTGCGCCCCATGAGGCTGGGCCCCACGGGGCTGCGCCCCTTGTGGCGCCCCCTTTTGAGCCCCATGGGGCTGCGCCCCATGAGGCTGGGGCCCCACGGGGCTGCGCCCCTTGTGGCGCCCCTGGCGGGGCCCCATGAAGCTACTCGCCTTGCGCCCCCGCGGGGGTGAATCCATTGAAACGAAAAAAACAAATCGGCGCCCATGGATCGAAAAAAAAAAAATCGAATCACGTGTTCGATGACGTCACCGATCTACGGACGAAAACGACGAAAACGACGACCAAGGATACATACAAAGTCTCTTTCCAAATTATAGATTAGATTACATTTTGAGAAAAACTTTATCAGGTAAATGTGAGTCAAGTAAATTCCACTCTTTTCATGGACTTTTTCCTATCCCTATTTTAATGGGATAAGATGACAGATATTGTGAAGTCAGCTCACTTTGCAATCAAATACAGTTTCATTGTAAAATTTAACCACAGTCTAATATGCATAGCATAAAAATATGAAAGAAAAAGAACAAAAAAACAAAACACTTTTACCATAATTGAACCCACATATTACTGATTTATTATTCATATACATACATATTTCAACGAAAAATTAACGAAAATTGTATACTTCTTCCAAAACGTGACAATTTGTCGAAATACATACATACATATAAACATTTAAAGAGCATCGCATCGATGATAATATTTTTTAACTAATTAAAGCTTCAACCAATGCACATAGACTATATCTATTATATTATATCTAATTATATCTAATACAAGACAACAAGGAACATTTAACAAATTGATTATACATATATGTAGATAAATTCAGGAGAGCCGGATAAACTTGAGACATGCGGTTATTTGTGAATGGGAATAATCGAAGTGGCCAATTTACAGACCATCCGAGTACCACTTGGGCACCCAATCGTAATGCATCTCCTGCGGCATATCGACGAGCATCAGAGTATGTAACGGGACCTTCTTAAAGTACAACTGAATATGGGGCAGCTTCTTGAGATCCGTTTCGAGGCCAGGAAGTTCCATGTACTTGATGGCAAAGCTCTTCTTCACAAAGCTGAAAAATGCCTCGCTGAACGTCATCATGACATCGGTTTTCCAATAGCTCTGCGAAATGTTAGCTTTTAATTTAAAACACACACACACATACATAAGAGCATGCGTATTATTAAATGTGTATTATTTTTTACAGATCCCAGATCCTCCAAATCCTTCAAATCATATTTGATAATTTCGCTAATGAATCCGTCATCATCTCTGGTTCCCATGAACACCTTCTTCGCATTTCCGAATAAGGCATGCAATCCAACATTGCGCGCTTTGTGAATACTTTAACAAACAACTTTGTATTGATTATGTACCATAAATGTAGGAAAAGCCACTGGCTACGTCCACACTACCGATATCTACACCCGATATTCTCGAATTTTCCATATCCAGTTCCCATATTGCAACCTGTGGTTGCAATATGGGAACTGATATCGGACAATATGAGGAACGGATATGAACTGATGTCGAACAAATATCGGTAGTGTGGATGTCCAAATATTCGAATATATTCAAATATCGAATAGTTTAGCTTTAAATTTTTTATTTGTAGTTTTAAGAAGGTCAAGATATTATTAAAATTTGAAGAAAATCATAATTTGGAACATCAAATGGAACTAAATGTGCTGTAGATTGAAAATATAAAAATAAGTTCGTATAAAAAGTATTCGAATATTCGGATTTGAAACCCCTAAACGCCATACATTTTGAGGGATCGCAATAAAACCACCTTGACCAGACCGAACGTAGGCAACCGGTGAGTTGCCTGGTGTGGCATGCTCCATACAACTGCGTACATTTGATCTGGTCGCGGCAAACAAAGGCACCCACAGAGTCACCCGGTGTGGCCGGGCTCTAAGTCGCGCCCCCTACTACTGATTTTCATCCTTTCGCCAGGAGTACATATGTACATACATATGTAGGGAAATATCAAAAAAATAGTAATACATAACGCAGCGACATTCAAGCGCAATTGCTAAACAATGATAAACAATAGGAAGACATAGTTAAAATACAACAATAGATAAAAACACACTCGGGAAAGGTCAGATATTGACGAGTAAAAGTATAAATATCTCAGCGCCTTGCACATTCATATGTAAATTAAATGGAATAATACGAGTTAAACTTTCACCTGAACGGGACATCGTTGATGAATAGGTTCTTGGTTTCAACGGTGATTATTTCCGACTGGTTCAATTCGGCGATATTGCCAGCCTCATCCAACCCGGTTGGTATATCTTCGGTAGACAGAAGCCCTTGAATCTCAGCCCTGTATAGGATTTTGTGCTTCTTCAACTCCAGTTTGAACACGCCTACGAATTCTTCGTTTTCCATGATCGGTACGCTTGTGTCAGGCTCATTCAACACGCTGTCTGTATAAAACAATAATATGTATGTATGTATTAAAAAGCGTACACATCGAGTCGGTCAAGAAGTTTTCCTAAACTGGCTATTGTTTACTAGCAGAATGCGATATTTATAATTAATGCGATCGCAATCTTGTCAACACCTGTTGCATCAGGTATTCGAGTACGCGTAATACTACGCCAGTTTGAAATCTCTCTTACAATAACCTATTAATTGCTTTAGTTTGGATTAAATCAGCGGTTTCCAAACTTTATGCTACTACGGCTCCCTAAAAAAATTTTTTTTTTCCGCGCCCCCCTACCTTTTATTTTTCAATAGATATAATAATATAGACACGTTTTGAATAATAAACCTTTATTGAAAAATAAAATACTGAACTCTACAATAGACAGAGTAATAAAAAGGTTTTGCTATAACATAAATTTATACGAACACGTACATATATTAATTTTTATATTAAATTACTAATTAAACTACATCTAACACATCAAAATTGAATGCGAAGGATGTTTTTGTTTATTGGCACAAAGTTTATCAAATCTTGGGGGCAATATGGAGAGTGCCACTCGTTACTCCTTTTCGACTGTTAACCTGGCTCGATATTTGGTTTTCATTGCAGCTAGTGCCGAAAAGCCCGTTTCGCATAAATAAGACGTTACGAACGGTAGCAGCACTTGCATTTCTTTGCAATACAAAGATTCATACTCTCCACTAGGATTCATCCAAAATTTAATTATGGTTTCACTTTTAAACTTTTGTTTTAGTGAGCTATCGCATGATAATTCTATCAACTTTTATTTTTTGGTGGTTGTCAGCTCGAATTCGTCTTCTTCATTGTAGTTAGATGGATTCTGTATCCACAAAAACTTTGAGAAATCAAGGTCTTTGAAATAATTGAAAAAATGCAGCACTTAAACATCCAAGTGGTCGGTAAAAATATTTTTACTTGCTTCAATATTGGCTGTGGCCCAGAAATCTTTGGAAAGTGAAAACCTATCCAACCCATTCTTTTGTAAATTTGATTTCCATAACTTTAATTTTTTAATGAAAGCTTTTACTTTGTCTTTTTGAACCAGTGGGTGTATTTGTCATCCCTGCATTGATTTATTTAAACCGCTCAATTTTCCAAAAATTTCAACCAAAAAGGTAAGTTTAACAATAAAATTATCGTTCGTCATACAAAAGTGAGGTATAATTAGCTTCCATATCAGCACACAGCTTTGCAAACAGCCTTGCTCTCAAAGGACTATTCTTAAGGTTGTTTATGATTTTTATAACTTTTGTAAAAATGCTGTTTCTCGCTCATATTTTATGACAATAGAGCAACTCTGAGAATCATACAGTGTGTCTAGATAGCATGCGGTGCTTTCGTTTTGATCAATTCTTTAAGACCTGCTTTGTGTCTGTGACATCGAGTGAGCTCCGTCGGTACAGTCCAATTATTATTGTATGTCGTTCACAACGCAATTATTTCACTTTATGTCGTTTTCTTCAACAAACCTGTCTATTATATTAAAAACTAGCTGTATTACCCGGCTTCGCTCAGTGTTTATAATATAAACCGCTTAAACATGACTAAGCTAATTTAATTAAAAAAAAAAAAAAATTTAAAAATTTTAAAAAAAAATTTAAAAAAAAAATTAAAAAAAAAATAAAAAAAAAATAAAAAAAAAATAAAAAAAAAAAAATCAAAAAAAAATTTTCAAAAAATCAAATTTTTTTTTTGCCTTCTAGGGCTTCGCCCTCGGCACCCCCCTGAGCCTTTGCCTTCTAGGGCTTCGCCCCTCCACGCCCCATGAGCAATTGCCGTTTAGGGCTTCGCCCCCATGATCAGTTGCCTTTTAGGGCTTCGCCCCTCCGCGCCCCCATGATTCAAAGCCGTCTAGGGCTTCGCCCCCCTTAGTTAATGCCTTTTAGGGCTTCGCCCCCCGCGCCCCCAAGATTAATTGCCGTTTAGGGCTTCGCCCCCCTTAGTTAATGCCTTTTAGGGCTTCGCCCCTCCGCACCCCCATGATTAAATGCCGTCTAGGGCTTCGCCCCCCCTAGTTAATGCCTTTTAGGGCTTCGCCCCCCGCGCCCCCAAGATTAATTGCCGTTTAGGGCTTCGCCCCCCTTAGCTAATGCCTTTTAGGGCTTCGCCCCTCCGCGCCCCCATGATTAACTGCCGTTTAGGGCTTCGCCCCCCTTAACTAATGCCTTTTGGGGCTTCGCCCCTCCGCACCCTCATGATTAAATGCCGTCTAGGGCTTCGCCCCCATGATCAGTTGCCGATAAGGGCTTCGCCCCTCCACGTCCCCATGGTTAAATGCCGTCTAGGGCTTCGCCCCCATGATCAGTTGCCTTTTAGGGCTTCGCCCCTCCACGTCCCCATGGTTAAATGCCGTCTAGGGCTTCGCCCCCATGATCAGTTGCCTTTTAGGGCTTCGCCCCTCCACGTCCCCATGGTTAATTGCCGTCTAGGGCTTCGCCCTTATGATCAGTTGCCTTTTAGGGCTTCGCCCCTCCGCGCCCCCATGATTAACTGCCGTCTAGGGCTTCGCCCCCATGATCAGTTGCCTTTTAGGGCTTCGCCCCTCCGCGCCCCCATGATTAACTGCCGTTTAGGGCTTCGCCGCCCTTAACTAATGCCTTTTGGGGCTTCGCCCCTCCGCACCCTCATGATTAAATGCCGCCTAGGGCTTCGCCCCCCTTAGTTAATGCCTATTAGGGCTTCGCCCCTCCGCGCCCCCATGATCAGTTGCCGTTTAGGGCTTCGCCTCATAAGGCTGCGCCCCATGGGGCTTCGCCCCATGAGGCTGCGCCCCCTTCGGGGCCCCATGCGGCTAAGCTCCATAAGGCGGCGCCCCATAAGGCGGCGCCCCATAAGGCGGCGCCCCATAAGGCGGCGCCCCATGAGGCTGCGCCCCCCTGCGCCCCCTTCGGGGCCCCATGGGGCTGCGCCCCATGAGGCTGCGCCCCCTTTGGGGCCCAATGAGGCTGCA
Source organism: Arctopsyche grandis (assembly GCF_051622035.1). Lineage (NCBI taxonomy): Eukaryota > Metazoa > Arthropoda > Insecta > Trichoptera > Hydropsychidae > Arctopsyche > Arctopsyche grandis. Next base: position 32,438,590 of record NC_135356.1, on the reverse strand, counting down.
CCCCCTTCGGGGCCCCATGAGGCTGCGCCCCCTTTGGGGCCCCATGGGGCTGCGCCCCATGAGGCTGCGCCCCCTTCGGGGCCGCATGCGGCTAAGCTCCATAAGGTGGCGCCCCATAAGACTGCGCCCCATAAGACTGCGCCCCATAAGACTGCGCCCCATAAGACTGCGCCCCATAAGACAGCGCCCCATAAGGCTACGCCCCATGAGGCTGCGCCCCCCTGCGCCCCCTTCGGGGCCCCATGAGGCTGCGCCCCCTTGCGCCCCCTTCGGGGCCCCATGTGGCTAAGCTCCATAAGGCGGCGCCCCATAAGGCGGCGCCCCATAAGGCGGCGCCCCATAAGGCGGCGCCCCATAAGGCTGCGCCCCTAAGGCTGCGCCCCATAAGACAGCGCCCCATAAGTATGCGCCCCATAAGGTTGCGCCCCATAAGGCTGCGGCCGATAAGGCTGTGCCCTATAAAGTTGCGCCCCCTTTTGAGCCCCATGGGGCTGCGCCCCATGAGGCTGCGCCCTCCGGGCGCCCCTGGCGGGGCCCCATGAAGCTACTCGCGAAACGAATAAAACAAATCGGCGCCCATGGATCGAAAAAAAAAAAAAATCGAATCACGTGTTCGATGACGTCACCGATCTACGGACGACGACGACCAAGGATACTTACATACATACAAAGTCTCTTTCCAAATTATAGATTAGATTTCAATGGATGTGGTATTCCCAAGAATGTGTTTGCAAAATAATATATTATTATCCGCGACATATCGAACATATGCAATTAAATGGGCATCTCTAGCAAAAAACAGAGCGTATGTAAGCGCAATTTTTAAAATCTTCTTCTCCGAATAATTTTTTATAGGAATTAAATGAATATATATATATAAATGAAAGAAAAATAAAAATAAACATTCATGCATTGAATTTTTACTGTTAAGCTACGATATGAAGTTTTATTTATTTGTAGATATTATGGTATGAAAATTATTTTTTTATTAAAAAGTTTTGCCTATCTATATTTGCCGGACTATCGCCTCCCCTGGCGATAGTCCGCGTCTCCCCCGGGAGGGTCACCTCTCAGTTTGGAAACCGCTGGATTAAATGATAAATGTAGGATTCAATTCGTGAAGGGACATACGGTACAGTAGTCAACGAGACTCATCATTACGCAGCATACCAACCTAAACATATGCGCTTACGCTTGACTCAAACATGCCAACTTAATAATTTATACGTGCACTCTTCTGGGTCCTTCATACATAAAAGTTTAAAGAGATGATGTATTTTAAAATGTGAACACGATCTTAAAATATAACGCGATGAAACGAGGTGGGTAGATACCGATGTACATATATTTGATGCGGATTATCGGTGTGAGATTTTTTTCGATTCGCAAACCAACAAATAAGATTCGCTGTTTGTTTGTGTCCATAGAGACCTTGGATTGAACGTCTATGGCAGGGTTTCCCAAACAGGACAGGACTGCAACACATTTAACCAACTTCTACCTCAAATTGAAAGGCGAGCGTTGGTCAATCTCCACTGATGTTTATGACGTCATGAATCTAAGTACATACAGGCGGAGAGTTTGAATAGAAATTGGATACGGAAATAAAAAATGTGGAAAAAGTTTCACAATATAAGGTAAAAGTAATATGATTTTTAATACAAGTGATAAAATTTAATTTTGGATTTCATCAATTGAATCAAAAAATTTTGATTGTTTTCCTGCCTTAGATGAATGATTAAACATTGAGTACCTACACAACTTGATAACAACTCTTTTGCAAAATATTCCCAAACCGAGTTAGGACGATTCCTGTGTTCTGAATCCATTTTCCGTGACAGCTAAACCATTAGACTTAAGCGCGAGTGTAATGAAAATTTAATTGATTTACTCAGTGACTCAAATACAAAGCTCAGCCATTAAACGATTTTTGAGCGAGTTTTCAGAAGAATAACCCAATATGTAAAAACAAGCTATTTTTCTTTTACTTCCGTTTTCTACATCCTATTTATGCGAATCAGAATTTTCTTATTATGCTGCAACGATCAAAGTACAGGAACAGGCTCGACTACACCGCTGATATAATAATTAAACTCACCTATATTTTGTCTGATATCAAAAAGATTGGCGATTTAAGGACTCAAAACCATCAAAGTCGTAAAGCGTATAATAATAAGTCGTTAAGAAATAAATAATGTGAAACTTGGACACTGAACGCCAAGACACAAAGTCCAATGCACTCACAGAAGTATGGAAAGCTGTATGCTCGACATACAATGCCATATACATTGTATGCCACAATGGTCTGTTTAGAATAAAATAAATAAATAAATAACGAGGAAAGACAGGAAGCGGAACACGTGGGAATGACAAGGGTAGTGGATATAGTGGATAAAAGAATGGACGAAAGGTGGACAAAAAAAGTGCTTGAATGGTACCCGAGAGAATGCAAAAGAGCAAAAGGAAGACCGCAGGGAAGATGAGTAGACGAAATTCGGAAAATGTGATGAGAGTTGCGCAAATCAGAGACGAGTGGAAACGTGTTGTAGAGGCCTCCTCCAGTAGTGAATGGTGAATGGGTGTAAATGATGATTTAACCGACTTCAAAAATAGGTCAAGTGTTTCATTGCAGAAATAGTTTGGGATAATATACATACATAGGTAATAATAACAGACAGCCGAAACTCACCTGACAAGATGTGCTGGCGAAATTTATACCCCCACTTGGAGTACAACTTCGAAGCGTACGATTCAATATCGACGTAATCAGCTGTGTTATAGATGTAAATAGCCCCGTTGATCATCCGGGCACCCAGCAACACAGCTTGTCTTGAGTAAGGCATCTGGGCGATGGCCACCAAGGTGCTGCGAGTGGTGACGAAACCGACATCGTAGAATACGGAGCTCTGGATGGACTCCAGCAGCTGCTTGTGATCCAGAAGATATTTAAAAAAGGGCAAGCGCTTATCTTCGATGCATTTTTCCACTTTGGTGTACGTGCCGTGGGTGAGGTCCATATGGGTGACACCGGTCGCGCCAACCATGTACTTCAGCCGGGACGTGTCATTCACGAGCTCCATGTCCTTGTCGACACTGAAATAGCCGACCACCGAAGGACCTGACATTTCCGTGGACAGGTGGGAGTATTTGCGGGGTCCCGTGTGAAGCTGATTGTCGAGCATTTTTCGGTAAAGTAGATTTGCTGATTCTACGGACGAAACATATATTGTGTTTATGGGCATTAACATTTTCTTTGATGAGATTTCCTTTATACGAGATGGTTATCTTATTGTGTGGGAGGACGGGGGGGAATTATTTGTATATGTCTAATGGCAGAATTCCCTCTACATAATTGCTGGAGCATTTTAAAACTAGAAAAGATTACCACCGAGTCGTGATGATGTCATTCACTATCCTTATATACATTTATTTATTATTACTATCGGATTTAAAATGGACTTATTTATCGTTAAATAAATTTTAATACTAAGCTAGCCTTGGCGATTTCCATACGTTATTATATTTATTTTACTTACACTTACCAAACTATATGTCAATAGAGTGGTGAGGTAATTGCTGAAGATCCGTTTTTTTTCTTTCATTTTAGCATTTAGTAGTTTTATGTAAGTCTTTACATATTTCTTTATTCTTTACATATATAGATCTTAAGTACCTAAAGTTTTTCGGGTGGAAACACCTTTGGTATATATGTATGTATGTTAGAGCCGAACGACCTCATGACCCAATTCATTTGAAAAATACATTTATAATGTATAAAAATATAATTCAAACATCTGAACATGGATCAAAAATGAAAAGTATAGTTAATTGATCAGGGAAAACACTTCGCGACCCTAATTGTGGCGGTGGGGAGGTGGAGGAGGTCAGTTAAACGATCAGTTAAACTATCAGTTAAACTATCAGTTGCACTATCAGTTAAACTATCAGTTAAACTATCAGTTACACTATCAGTTACACTATCAGTTAAACTATCAGTTAAACTATCAGTTAAAACTATCAGTGCTGGAATAAGACACAGCGGAAGGGGCCTCCAATATTGTCAGATATTTTCAGAAAAATGCAAATCCATGTATTGTTATGCGCGTTAGTTATTTTCACAAGCAAAAACTAAATTGTCAACTGGACATATCGATTGGGAACATATAAGGCGTAATTTAAAAGAAAGAAAGGTCGAATTGTCAAATCGAAAGGGGAATCATTTAAGTCGTATCGAATACTTTGCCAAATTTGACAATTTTATTGAAAGTCATTTATCGTACGATATATGTAAGTACGTACATATACGATAATTTTTAAGTTAAATAGGCAGCGAAGTAACGTCTAATTTCGAAGCAACGTAATGTAAAATAACGTATAATTTCAGGCAGAATTTTATTATTCGAATATTGTTGACTCAACTCCATATGGACCAGTTCGTCTTGAGATTTGGGTTTAAATTAAAAAATAAGAATATCTCGAGCGAATCGTATTAGAATCCTTACAAAAATGTAGGGGCCGATTATACAAACAACAGAGTAAATATAGCTGGAAAGTGCAAAGGTGAATTTCATTTGAAGGCTAAAATATTAAATGGGCTCTTATATAAGTTAGGGACTGTGAAAAACAACTTTGAAAAACCTATGGGCAAATTAACCTATGACGTATAGGCGTGTTTGGACAACAACTTTATGGGATAAATTATTGTTTTAGAGCAAGTAAATCGTTACAGAATTGTGTAATAAAATCTATTTCATATTTCATTCGAAACACAAAGAACGAATTCGGTGAAATAGAAAAAAAATATGCGAATATTCTTACTAAAACTCAAGAATATAAAGACACTAGGCGTGAAAAAACGAAGTTACAATTCGGGGGAGATGCGCGATGAGATTAATTTTAGTCAAATATTATAGTTGACTACAATACATACATATAAGAAACATATTGACGGTAAATATTTTAAAGATGAAATTTAGGTACAATTTGTGGCATTTCTTAAGACATCACTAATCCTATCGAGATGTACTTATGTATACCTTGTTACAATGTACGTTTCCGAATATTGAAACAATTTTAAAAATCTTTTTAGCACTGCCTTTACACATAATGTTTTCGGTCTTAAAACCAATCGAAAACAGTTTGCAAAATTCATTACATCAATGATGTAGTAAATTTATCAAAAAAAAATATATATAGTTTGATAAATTTTATATTCAAAATTCTTTAATAAATAATTTTGAATATAAAAAAAACGCGCTTTTATTATAATGCAGCCACAATCCACAAAGAAAAAAAAATTGGACACTCCGCGATTACGGGGGGAACGCTAAAACCTTATTTGGACGGAAATTGATCGACAAATCGACAATTGTGCTAAAATACACAAATTTTCAAATTATAATTAATCAGTAATGATAAATAGAGCTTGGATATGAACGATAGAATGATGATTACATTACAGTGCAATTTAAACAGTAACATATTATTGAAGATAAAAACGTCCATTTCGACCATTCGTACTGGCTCTACCAGTACAAAGCTGAGATAAAACCAGTACACATTTTTTATACTAATAGTAGTTTTAACAGATGGATTGAAAATTCAAAGCCTTCGGTGAAATCAATCTAAGAAAATTAGTAGAATATTTTCACTGTTAACTAGGAACAAATGAACTTTGATCTTTGGTGAAGAATATGTGGTCCAGTGATACAGCGCAATTGAACGTATAAACGTGTTATTCTAGCCAGTCTTGTGATCTTGAGATTTTATAAGAACATTCCAGAAAATGAATATTTACGTAGAAACGTTAAAATGTTGGTAAAATGAAAAAAAAAGTAAGATTTTATAAGAGCGTTCAAGAAAATGAATATTAGCGTTTTTAATAATCGAAATATTAAAAAAACTATTTTTAGAAAAAATGGCATAGTATTGATTTTGAAAAACAACAAAGAACGAAATTTGGATGTCGAACTAAATAAATGTTTTTTAACTAATGGTATTTAGCAGATGGTTTGGAAAATTAAAGCCTTCGGCGAGATCAATCTACGGAAAATTATCAGCAAATTAGTCGAATATTATCACTAGTCACCGGAGTCTGAGGGGGCCGTGTATTCTTCAAAGGTTGTAAATGCATTGTTAAAGGTTTGCCGAACAATGGATAACACTGTGACTATTCTACCTCTAATTATCACCGTTAACGAGGAACAAATGCTATTTAGTCTTTGATGAACAATATGCGGTCCAGTGATGCAGCGCAGCGATTGAACGTAGAAACGTTAAAATGTTGGTAAAATAAAAAAAAGTAAGATTTTACAAGAGCGTTCAAGACAATGAATATTAGCGCTTTTAATAAACGAAGCATTAAAAAAAATATTTTCAGAAAAAATGTCCTAGTATTGAATTTGAAAAACCACGACGAACGAATTTTAGATGTCGATCTATATAAAAGCTCTTCAACAAATGGCCACCTTTAATAAAAGCAACTATATAAAATATTATCGGTTTCAAAATAACTCTCGATGAACATTGAAATTTTAAAGTAAAGAATAGTTTTTACCAAATGAGGCGAATTCACGGCTAGGCAGAGCTGGTCGACTCCAAGGTAGACGAACACCAGTAGACGACACGGCACTGTTGAGTGTTCGAAACCAAAGTGACGAATGCCTAGTGGCAAATGTATGATGCCCCCTCAAATGTGGCGATACCGCACTGAGCATGCCTGAAGCTTTGTATTGCGCGAAACAGGGTTCATCTTCTGTGTCGGGCGCTTATTGCATATGTTGTAAAATTTTGTCAACGCGCAAAATATGATCAATTATGTACACTGGTAAGATTAGTGAGAGTTGGTACGTTTTCGTAATCGCATAGAAGCTCGCGAAAGAAACTGTGCGTCTTTTTTTTTTACTTACCTCCTTTACGTTTCAAATGGCTTTCGTGTCAATGGTCATTTTTTATTTATTATTGAACTAGCTGAACCCGGCATGCGTTGCAATGCCACAATAACGCAGACAACGAACACATTTGAAATGACCGTTCCCGTTTTGGGTGATTTTTTTTCCACAGCAATCTTCCCGGATATGCATACAACAAATCCTGAAAGTTCCATCGTAATCGGTTCAGTGGTTAAGGAGCCTATACGAGACACACAGACAGACATTCAATTGTATATATGTATGTACATACTAGGGTTTCTGACCCGGGTCGGCCCGGGACAAACATTCCCGGGAATTCACGAAACTTTTGCTGTCCCGTGTCCCGATAATTCTTATCTCGAATCCCGGGAATTGGATTAAAAAAATCTTGAAAATATACAACATTTTCAAGACTGCACGAAGGGAAATAATAAATCAAAATATTCTCAAAGGTTTGTTGTTTAGCAGTTCCCTAATTGCGCATTCCCAGAACGTGGGAGTTTTATGAAAATATTGATTCTGTGCGTTTGGCGAAAATCGTTACATGTAATTCTATTCTGAGAAAATCTTAATACGATGCACTTGACCTTACCGATGAATTATTCCATGTATTGAAAATTAAAATCGAAGAAAAGCCTAGAACTGACAGAAATAGGCTTTCGGATTCTCATTTAAGTATTTGAGTATTCTTAAGAAGCTACCGTCGCGGTTTCGGAAACCGGAGCACTTGTGATTTTACGATTTTTGGGCAATAAAAATATTGTCCCTTTAGGTGTGTGGTTTTTAACGATCGGGTCTTTTACATATGATTGTTTTCTACGATTTGAGTTCAGTTTAGTGTGAGTTTTCGAGGTGTATGATCGAAATCGTTGAAAATAAAAATACCATGCGACAATACACTCAACTATCATTGGAGGAGAATATAAAAATCGCGGCTTTGGCAGACTCTGGATTTTCATTGCGATCAATTTCTCAACAAATGGAATGTTCTGTATCTACTGTGTCAAGAATAATGAAAAAGAAAAAGGATTCTGGAAGTTTTGCTCGTAAGAAGGGGACAGGACCGAAAAGATGCACATCCGAGAGACAAGATCGCCTGATAACTCTTATTATCTTTACGGAAACGGTTCAAAACTGCTGTAGAGATAAGAAAAGAGATCTCGGATCAATTTTCAATTGAAATTAGTGATGTAACCTTAAGAAGACGACTCAGAGAAGCTGCACTGTAAGCACGGAAACCTGCGAAAAAACCATTACTTACGAAGAAAATGGTGAAAAATCGATTAGTGTCGAAATACCACAAAAATTGGACAACATCGGATTGGCGACAAGTGATATTTTCTGATGAGTTGAAATTCAACCTCTTCAGTTACGATGGTTTTCCGTATGTTCGAAGAAAAGTTGGAGAAAGATTCGACCAAAAATATACCATGAAAACTGTGAAGCATTATTGAATTGGTGGAATACCGTTTCTGCAAGGTTCCATTAACGGAATAGCATATAAAAAAATTCGGGTGTAACCAACCCATGACTTTATCTATGTATTTGATGAATATAAGAAGGTTACAAAACAAAATTCGACATTGAACTGATGACTATGATAGCGATAAAAATTGAGCGCAAATGTATGGAAACTTGCACAGAACAAAAGATCTACTTCCGGTTTTAAGATTTTGTTCAAATTTTTTTTATTACTAAAAATCACTATCAGTATTATTAAATATCAAGAAAATAAAAATAATTTTAAAGGTCAAAATAAAATAATGAAATATTGTTTTTAAAAAAAATACTACTTCCGGTTTACAAATTCTGACCAAAACCCTACCAGCTCTAAGTTAGTACATAAAGGATAGAAATATAAATTTTCAGCTTAATACGTTCAGGGGTGCGGACAGAGTAGTGGGCACAACATTTTTGACCTTTCTACGAGGAAAAAAATTCCACTTCCGGTTCATTAAATTAAGTAATTTTTTTTTATTTTTACTTAAAATCACTATTTTTATTATACACATTAAATATCAAGAAGCTTAAAACAATTTAAAAGGTCAAAATAAAATAATGAAAAAATAATGAAATATTGTTTTTAAAAAAAATACTACTTCCGGTTTACGAATTCTGACCAAAACCCTACCAGCTCTAAGTTAGTACACAAAGGATAGAAATATAAATTTTCAGCTTAATACGTTCAGGCGTGCGGACAGAGTAGTGGGCACAACATTTTTGACCTTTCCACGAGGAAAAAAATCCCACTTCCGGTTCATTAAATTAAGTAATTTTTTTTTTATTTTTACTTAAAATCACTATTTTTATTATACACATTAAATAACAAGAAGCTTAAATCAATTTTAAAGGTCAAAATAAAATAATGAAAAAATAATGAAATATTGTTTTTAAAAAAAATACTACTTCCGGTTTACGAATTCTGACCAAAACCCTACCAGCTCTAAGTTAGTACATAAAGGATAGAAATATAAATTTTCAGCTTAATACATTCAGGGGTGTGGACAGAGTAGTGGGCACAACATTTTCAACCTTTCTAAGTGAAAAAAATCCCACTTCCGGTTTATAAAATTTAATAATTTTTTTTCATTTTCATCAAATTGCTACAAGAATTATACTTAAATTTTTTTGTGACGAACACACATGTTTAAGGGGTCGAAAAAAATAGTGGAAGAAAAATCGAACAAGAGTAAACTGCTACTTCCGGTTGACGGATGCTAACTAAATTTTATAATTAACTTGGTATTAAACTTAAACTTCTAGATATGAAATTTCAGTTCAATAAACCAAAAGGTTTCTGAAAAAAACATAAAAAACTTCGATTCTCTAGAGTAAAAGTACTACTTCCGGTTCAGATAGAAATATTTAAAAAATATAAGGTTATAAAAATTATTATTTGTATCATATTTAAAAAAAATTCAGTCCGATTCAGTTAGTGGTTTGGGAGATAATTGAATTCAAAAACTTAAAAAAAGAGGACACCTATAAGGCGAGGTACCATTTCCGGTCAACTTAAAAATTTGAAAAAAATTTACGTCGTGTCGATAAGAATACTTGTCGTGCCGATACTAAGTTTCAGTTCGATAGGACTAACGGTGTTAAAAATATCCCCAAAATACACACCCACACAGACACACACACAGACACACACACACACACACACACACACACACACACACACACACACACACACACACACACACACACATTTTTTCTAGATCATGAAAACGTGATCAGTGATCGATTCTGAGTTCGAATCAGTCAAAATCTCGAGTTCGAATTTTCGCATGATCACAAAACTTCATCTATTGTTACTACGTACATAGATAAAGTAAAAAAACGTTTTGAATGAGTTCGTTCATTCGGTCCAAATATTTGAAAATATATAATTTATTGTAAGGTCTTTGTAATATTTTATACGTATAAAATATTATTAAAGAAATTATACATTAGATGAACACATGAGCGCTGGATGACAGTTATAGATGTAAACATAATTCGATATACATATGTATGTATGTTTCGAATTTACAAAAGCGAAAGATATTAATTAGTAAAAATATACCTTATTAAATTATTGATAAACGAAATGAGCCTTAATTACTATAAACTATCATATAGATTTTAATGTGACTATAATAACACTGAGCAACAAAAACGAAAGCATTTAAATTGCAATTACCGCTCGAGTTAGTACGTTTAGATAAAAATAAAAAATATTGGAATAGAAAACCAATTCTTATAAACGAGGTGAAATAAAAAAAAATGCCAAATAAATGCAACATAGCACGGAGAAAAAATCCGTAAAAAAAAATATATTTTTGACTTTTAAAATTCGCTAGACAATTAATTATAAGTATTTTAAAGCAATGCAATATCACAATCAATAGGAAAAACATCTGACTATTGATTCCAATACTCACTTTGAGCACAGCAATACTAGGTTTTGAGTTAAAGACCGCAAAAGCCAAAAAACTGTAAAAATCGCGCATTTTTTTAAACGCTCATATCTCGTAAACGATCACCAACCAGCAAAAATCAATATCATATTCGAATTCAGTGGGTCAAAGTTAGTAAAGATTGGTTAGTCTCCGCTCTGGTAACTAAAAAACGTGATTTTTTGTGGCTCAATGTAATTTTCAACAATAACCATAGAACGGGAGATGTTTAAAATTGCTTTAAAAAGCTATTTTTTTTCGAGAATTGCCTTTGCGAATCGTAAATGATGTAATAATTTAATTATGGGAAAAGCCGAAAAAAATTATTCGAGCTCCGCGAACGAATTTAAGTATGCGCTTTTTTTCGTAATCGTATTTCATCATTGAAAAAAAATATAATCTTGAAAACTTTGAGAATCGCTACTAGAAAATATTTTGTAATTATGTATAACTAATACAGTGTTGAGAAAATTGAGAATAGAGTGTGAATTTATCCAATTGATAAAACTGAAATATAACATTTAAAAGAAAAAAAAGTGTGTCCATTTGAAAACAAACTAAAAGCACTGCGCGAAAGATTCAATCGATCATTTTTCTTTTATATTATTTTGGAGAATATGTAGGTACATATGATTTGTCATCTTACAATTATTTTTTGTGAAAAGGTGCTACACATGTATTTATAAAAGTACCTTTAATATAAAATTCCAGCAAATGTAATATAATATAGCGAAAAAAAATAATAGTATGATTCGTGTTGTTACGAAAAATTGGTAAAACTGAAACGAAAAATGAAGCGGTATAAAGCATATGTATGTAGGTAGAAAATTTGTCAGTGCATCGGAAATTCCTATAACGGAGACGGTCGCGGTCGTTCCTTGCAAAACGCAGAGCTTACGTAAGCTTGGCGACCACTTCACCAGCGGGCCGAGCCGGCAGTCGCCCGGGCGCCCAGGTCGCCCAGTCGCCGTCGCCCAGTCGACGATCGCCCAGTGCGACGGGCGCCCAATTGACGCAGGGCCCAATTGACGCAGTGCCCGCCAGTCTCGTCGTCCAGTTGTCGCAGTGGCGAGTAACACTGGTCGACCGATCGTCCTGGGCGCCCAATTGACCGTGTCCCGTTGAAGGCGGGATGGGATAGCTTTACTTTCGCGTCAGTAAAATCGTAATTACGAATATTATTATTAAGAGGGTTTTTCTCGTCTTTTTTACACAGTAATCTTCCCGGACATGCATACAACAAATCCTGAAAGTTCCATCGTAATCGGTTCAGTGGTTTAGGAGCCTATACGAGACACAGAGACAGACATTCAATTGTATATACATACATATATAGATGTATTTGGCCACCAGGGGTGGCTAAAGCTTTGATCGCGGTCGACTGGTCTGTTAGAGAAGAACTGTAAACAATTTTACCGATGAAGATAACAAACCTCATGGGGCGCAGCCGTCATCGAACAAATGAATCGATTTTTTTTTTTCGATTCATAGGCGCCGATTTGACTTTTTCGATTCAATGGATTCACCCCCATGGGGGCGCAGTCTTATGGGGCTCAGCCACATGGGGCCCCGAAGGGGGCGCAGCCCTTTGGGGCGCAGCCTTATGGGGCGCAGCCTTATGGAGCTCAGCCGCATGGGGCCCCGAAGGGTCGCAGGGGGGCGCGGCCTCATGGGGCGCAGTCTTATGTGGCTCAGCCGCATGGGGCCCCAAAGGGGGCGCAGCCTTATGGGGTGCAGCCCCATGGGGCCCCGAAGGGGGGGTAGCCGCAGCCCTAAAAGGCATTAGCTAAGGGGGGGCGCAGAGGGGCGAAGCCCTAAACGGCAATAGCTAAGGGGGGTGCAGAGGGGCGAAGACCTAGAAAGCAAAGGCTCAGGGGGGCACCGAGGGCGAAGCCCTAGAAGGAAAAAAAGAGGTAATTTAACTTGAACCGAAAAAGTTTCGTAACCGCTGACTTAACACACAATGTTAGTTGACCGCCGCCAATAATTTAAAAACAGATCGCCCGCAGTGATCAAAAGTTTGGCCACCCCTGCTATACACCTATTCACCGACACAACACAAGCGCATTTGTTCGCGCCAACTCTCGGTAACAGACCTATACAAGAGTGCTCTTGATTATTCGGGTGCAGGTGATCCGTCACTGAGCTGCAAATTTTTACTTAATCCATGCACGTCAGTGCTCGGATTAAGTGGTGTTTTCAAACACCAAGTAGGTGTTTTCGGGTATGTTTGACTTTTTTTTTTCGACTAAAAAGGACGAATGCCAGTCAAGAAACTGATGCTTTTAAAAAAAATAACTGCAAAAAATACATTTTTTTCCCGGAATTTTAGTACTTTTATTTAGGAATTTAATACCCATTCATTAAGACTATTTTTTATGGATTACTTTTTTCTCTAAGCAAGACATTATTTAGCTGCCAGAGGGGATGCTCATTTAATTTAAAAATAGTAATGTATACATATAACGACAGATGTCGTTATATGTGTACATAAGTGCAAGCCTAAATACAACAGTAGGTATAAACCTTCCCCGGCAAAGAGAACAAGAAAAAGACAGATCTTATCAAAAACATTTTCATTGTTGTTGATTTATTTTATTACAATATATCCTGCACTTGTTATAGATGAAGTTTTGTGATCATGCGAAAATTCAACCTCGAGATTTTGACTGATTCGAACTTAGAATCACTTATCACGTTGTTAAATCATACCTGTTATATCATACTTTCTTATTCAATTATTTTAAATAAAGTAAATAATAGTGGGTATTTCCCTAATAGTTCTGATAGATTTTTTGCATATTAAAAATATATCTATAAGATCTTTTTTTTAGTTTGTCATAGAGCCCGGAATTAATCTTTTCCCAGGGACCTGATTCTTGAAAATTTCACCGTTCCACAATTTCATCGCGGGGACAACTCGCCAACAGATTACATACGACAATCTTTTAATACAGCATTAAAACGTTTCGAACAAAATATATAATTTATTGTTTTGTTGATACGAATTTCTCTGTTTGATAACCATGGGGTAAAATAGACGGTAGGAAATAAATTAGCAGGAAGAAGTTGTCTTGGCTTCGAAACATGCACATGTGGACGGATATGAGCACCGAAGATCTGATCCAAGCCGCTGAAGACTGATGCTGATTTCTACAAATAGTCGACGAGATGGTCGCCAATGTCCGGATGCGGACAAGGCATTAGAAGAAGAAGAAGAAGTTCCATCTCTTGGGAGAGCATCCTCTCGCTCGCCTTCCTTCCAGCGTTCCTCTCCAGACTCTCCACATTCTTCCTCGCCATATGGCCAAAGCAGGAAATATGTTGTTCCTACATGTTGTGGAGAGTCTCTCTAATACTGCCAGCTCTTTGAGGATGGAAATGTTCGTGCGTCTTGCGGTCCACGGTCTGTCTCCAACATCCCTTTCTATATTTTTCAGGTTTATGTCTTGACTCCATACAATGCAATGGAGAACACCAGAGATCGCACCAGATAGAGTTTCATTCTTATCATAACAGAGTGGTTCTTGAATATATTTATCAGACTGACCATCGCCATTATCGACATTCCTACTCTTCTGCGGATTTCAGATTGGCATCCTCCTTCCCATGAGATCAAGTCACCTAGGTAGATTAAGTTGCAGTTCGGTACAATGCAGCCGGGACAGTGCGGTCAAAGCGGGACAGTATATTACATATGCATGCTATTTTCGTTTGCATTATGGATAACGAGCTCGATTCATCTCTGCATCCAGGGTTGTAGAATAGCCGGTACGGTGTCCCGCCACTATTTATCAGCACCGGTATGCGACCCGCCATAAAAATTTCAAAAATCAAAATAGTATAAAACTTTTGAAATATATTTTTCACCCAAGCTCGATGACAAAGAGCGCTGTCGTGTATAACAATGCTGTCAGGTTCAAGGATACCACATGTGAGGCACCAGATGTGTATTTAGCACTTTTAAATATTGCTTCCCATTCATGGACCCATTAACGAAATAAATGGACTCTGGATCTTTTTTTTCGATTATGACGGCTCAAAGCATTGTCTAGGGTGGATTTTCAGTTGTACTATCGATACATGAGGGTAGGTAGGTACATAGCTCTCAAATGAATTAACAAACAAACGCCTTTGTGTCATGAACTGAAGAATATATTCATCACTCGAAGATTCCTTTGATGATACATTTGATGCATTTCTTGCATAATGCAAAAAAAGGGTCTGATTTTTTTGTATGGTCACGAGAAGTTACGCAATAAATTAAGGAGTAATGGGTGCGTATAAAAAAACATATGTATGTGAAAAGCGTGAAGCGACAAGGTGCTGAAAGTGTAACTGAACAGGATGACATGTCCAAAAGTGTAACAGAACTGAATCAAATTTCTGAAAGTGTAACACAGAACAGAATGAAATGTCTGAAAGTGCAACTGAACAGGATGAAATGTCTGAAAGTGAATTAGACATTCCAACAAATGCAGTGGAGTCTACAGATTGCAATGATTTTGATAATATAACGAATTGCCAAAATGTAGCATTTGAGATGAACTTGATCTTTAATCAAAAGAGTTAGATATCCTGCGGCAGGGTTTTCTATAAATGAAAGCTGGATGAAAACATTTTAACAAAAGTTAAGTAAATGTACGATTTTGGTAAAATTTTACAATCATCATTTTTTAAGTTTTTGTTATAAACAAAGTTTTTTTTAGAAAAGGGGCCGAAAATCTAACCGCATATAAAAGAAAAAAAGGAGGTATGAAAAAATACGACGCATCGGCCCTGTATGTAGGCTTAAAAAGCCTACATGCATATGTGATAGGCAAATATGCAAACGTGAATATGCATATGCAAACGTGAATCCAAACATAGGACTGGTGGATCGGATTGTCCTCTGTTCCGACGCTTTATGGATATGGAGAATGCTCGTACTGACTATGGCGCATAATTACAATTTTCGTTTCGGGCAAATAATTTCGTTTCGGGAAGATCTCATGCGGCTACAGCTCTTATCTCGCAGGTGTGTTTGGATCATCATATTGATATTTTGCTCATCCAGGAGCCTTATTCTACTGAGGGTAATATTCGTGGTCTGGGGCGACACGTTCGTGTTGTCACTGGACACAAATCTACGGAGTACCCTTGGGCAGCTGTTGCTTTGTTTTCTCCTAATATCTCTGTTCTCTCCTGTCTGGATCACATTGTGTTTGTGTAGAGCTGTCTCTCAATGGTTCTTCTTTTTATTCTATTTCTTCTTATTTCCAACCATCCATCCCTGTTGATATCCATATTCAGACATTAGATAATATTTTGTGTCATCTGCGCCCTACTTCTAAAAAGATCATCATTGGTGGTGATCTTAATTCTTACTCCCCACTTTGGGATCCTTGCCCCACAAATGATAGGAGGAGATGCGTTTGGGGTAGCGCCCTTGAAGACTTTATCTGTCAAAACGATCTATATATCCACAACAACAGAGATGATATTCCGACGTTTGAAAGTCCTGCTGGCTCTTCTTATATTGATGTCACTTTGTCTTTGGGTTTAGATGCAGGTGATATGAAAGATTGGAGGGTTCATTCGGGAGAAACTCTGAGTGACCATAACTTAATTACTTTTGATGTAAACTTTGATAGTCCTATTAATTTTGTGTCTGGTTTGCCCTTACCTTTTCGTAACGGCACCAATCTATCTTGGATAAATTTCAAAACTCGTCTCTGTAATTTCTTTGACATATATTCTGCTGCAAACAGTTGCCCTGATTTTTGTGCTCCCGATTTGTGTGCTTCTGCAATTAACCTTGCCACTATTAATATAGCACAAGATGTCTTTGGTAGAGTTGGTGCTGTAGGTAGGCGCTCTACTCCTTGGTGGAATGACTACCTGGCATCCCTTAAATCCTTAGTCAAAAGGGCTATACGTAAATTACGCTCGGCTAAGCGTCGTGGTGTTGGTCCAGATTTGTTAATGCCCCTTGGTATCGAGGTTAGAAGAGCTTCTGCACTTTTTAAGCGTCAAATTTTGGTGTCCAAAAAAAAGTCTTGGGAGAATTTTGTTAGCTCGCAAGCAGGGTCGGGACCTTGGGGACCAGCGTATAAGGCCATCACTAGGGACCCCGCTTTTATTATGTGTGGAGTTCGTAGTCCTCTTGATGGTCACCTTGCTTTATCTAGTAGTGAAGCGGTTAATAATCTTGTGAATGCACTTATCCCTGTTGATCGCTTTGACAATGATCTACCTGCTCACGTTCTTTTCCGTAATATTGCTTCTTATGTTACTGAACTTAGTTGCTATGAAGACCTTCCGACTTCGGAGGAAGTTAGTGCGATTTTTAATAACCTGGCTAGGGGTATGGCTCCTGGAGTTGATATGATAGGCGGAGATATTGCCAGAGTTGTTTGGTCGGTGGGTAATTTTGAACTTCTCAATGTTTATAGAAATTGTTTTAAATTAGGAACCTTCCCTAGTTGCTGGAAGGTTGGAAAATTCTTTGTCATTAAAAAGCATAATACTGATAGACTGGCTAGTGACCCTAAGGCTTATCGCCCAATCAGTTTGTTGCCTATTCTTGGGAAGGTCCTAGAGAGGTTAATTTCGAGTCGGCTCAATAGTTTCCTTGACGATAACTCTGTTTTATCCGGTGGTCAATTTAGATTTAGATCGGGAAAGTCTACTGTTGATGCAATTCGCTGTGTCTTGAGGGAGTCTTCGGACTCTCCATCCAAGTATGTAGTTGCTGTTTTGTTGGACGTTGCTGGAGCGTTTGATAATGCCTGGTAGCCCATGCTATTGATCAAGTTGCGTCTGCTGGGACTGCATCCGAATTTACTATGCTTACTGCAGAGTTACTTGTCGGATAGGAAATTGGTTTTCGAACTCGGAGGACAGGTTGGTTTCAGGGATCTCTCTATTGGATATCCACAGGGCTCCGTTTTGGGACCTATCCTTTGGAACATTCTCGTCAATGACCTCTTTACAATCAATTTGCCGGAGGGTTGCAGGTTGGTTGCGTATGCTGATGACATCGTGTTGTTAACGCACGCAAAGTCCCGTGTTGAGATGGAATGTAGAGCTACTGCGGCACTTCACCTTCTAGGCGATTGGGCCATAATTAACAAACTTTCTTTCTCGCTCTCTAAGTCCAAGTGCTTACTATTAAAAGGTTCTCTTGTTAGAGCCCCTAATATCAAACTCGGAGACTGTAAGATCAAATTTGTCAACGAGTACACGTATTTAGGTGTTGTTCTCGATGTCGGGCTTACATTCAATGGTCATATTGGGAAAGCATTAGATAAAGCTAAGGTTTCCTTTGGTCGTATTGGTCGCCTTTGTGGTCGCTATTGGGGTTTGGGTTTCCATGAAAAACGCTTGGTATACGATGCTGTGTTTGTGAACTCTTTGACGTATGCATCTAGCATTTGGGGTCATCGTGTCGAATTAAAGACGGTCCGTCGTACATTAAATAGTGGTCAGCGTTTTCCTCTGATCGCTCTTACCCAGGCTTATCGCACTGCGTCTACTGACTCACTATAGATTCTTGCGGGTACATTGCCACTTGACTTGGTCGTCCAAATAAGAGCTGCTCGAGAAAAACTTCGTGGTGGGTTAGATGCTTCCGTCTCAGGCGTCCTTTTCCGTGCTCCTAATCAGTCACAGTGCGATGATCCTCGATTCTGGCAAAGTTTGAAGTCTGTTATTTTGAATTGTGCTATTTCGGCGTGGCAACTTAGATGGGATTGTTCCTCTAAAGGTAGACAAACCTATTTGTTTTTTCCGAGGGTCACTTCGCGCCTTGAGCGTGGTTGGCTGTCGCCTAGTTTTTGGACCAGTCAATTTTTAACTGGTCATGGCCACTTTAACGGCAAGTTCGCATCTATGGGCTTGGTATCTGAATCCTTTTGTCCATGTTCTTTTCCGGAGAAGGATGCAGATCATATTCTGTGGTCCTGTCCTGGGATGGAGGTTGAGAGGAGGGTTCTGCTGGACAGCGTCAGGGGTTCTCTCATTGGCCCCCTACATCATGGGGATCTAATAATGAGTAAAGCATCGTTTAGAGCTTTCGAAAAGTTCGCGGAATGCTTTGGGAAGCTGTGTTCCCCTGGATCCTACTACTCCACTTAATTGCAAAAGCATTTATGTGTTGATTTATTATTATTATTTTTTTTATATTATATTCTGTGAATGTGTGTGTGTGTGAGTGTGCGTTTGCTTTTTAGGTGAGTGTATGTATTTGTGGTTTATGTGTGTGTGTGTGTATGTGTGTGTGTGTGTATGTGTGTGTGTGTGTGTGTATATATATATGTGTGTGTGTGTGTGTGTGTGTGTGTGTGTGTGTGTGTGCTTGCGTGCTTATGCACGCATAATCATGCGTACATGTATGTTTACTTGAGGTGTGCGTGCATTCGCACGGCACATCTCAGGTTTTGTTTCCTACCGCATGCGCGCTTTATGTGTTCATGCGTTGTTGTTAATTTTGTACTTGGTTATGTACAGTGTGGGTTTTTTTATTAGAACAGTGAAGTGCGGTTGTTCTTGTGCGATATTCATGAACAACCGTCTCGTTCTCCGACGAAAGGGTCTCTTGGACTGTATTCGTCGGGGGGGTGGTGGCCTCATGTTGAGGGCTTTAAGGGTCAAATTCCGTGACCTTTAAAGCGGGCTTAGAAAGATCACGATATTGTTTATGCATATTTGCGATCATATTTTTTAACTAATTGGTATTAAATAATTGTTTATACCTATATTTAATTACCAGGCTGTCTAATTAATCTTTTCCGTGTACAAAATCAGCTCTGCTTCTTCGGGAAATCGCATTTCTACATGACCACAGAGTAATCGGATGAATTTCAAAATCGCAGTTGTGTTTATATCGCTGCTATTTAATGATAATATGTTTTTACATCTTCGCTACAATAAACTATCTCACCTAAATAATGATATCTTAGTTTATTGATTTTTGCTTTTGTAAATTGAGTGTTCTTTTATATTACTTCATTGAAAATATGTGCACATTGATGATAGTTCACCCAAATCATCATTCAAAATCGATTCAATCATGTGAATCATTAAGCATTTTAAAGCAATAAGGATCAAAAAGTCACCCTCTTAAGAAATGTGGTTAACCGAATATTTTTTCATAATTATAATAATAGACCTATGTAGTTAGATATTTTGAATAATATTTTCAAATGATGATTTTACTCGAAAAATTTTAATATTTGTATAAACTATTTAATGCAGATTTATCACGAGTATTTATGAAAACATTAAAAAGATCCTAACGTCGAGACGAGATTTAAAAAATAATAATTTAGGATTTGCCTTACCTGCCCATGCATTCAAGACGTCACTTCCGGAATTTTTATGTATGTATTATGTCCCTAGTTAAAATATATTTTCCCTATCCTTATGACAAATTTGTAGTCCAATTGGTTCAATTGGATATATTTAATTACACAGGCGAAAATACAATTTCACTAGCATTCCTTAGTAATTTTATAAATTTTGACAGTTGAGTGGTAACAGTGTTGCCATTTTTCCAATATCATTCACTAGGAAGAAACGTTAACGATGATTGATTGATCATCGAAATAAGAACAGATTTTACTTTTGTAAAAGCTTTACTTTGTTTCGGCGTCCTGTCAATTGTGATGAAATAAATCAATCCTTATTCATAATCATAAATTGAGATTTTGGTAAGGAAGCATAATGAGAATTTTATACTTACTCTACTGTGGATATTCTGCATGGATATTCTTCTACTTTTGGGTACACATTGTAAGAGATATAATTAAAAGAATCAGGATGAAAACAATACGATAGTGTTCTTTTTTTGTAAATTCAATTTTATTTACATTTATAAAAGCAAAAAATCATTTCTGAACAATTAACGGTGAAAATATAATGAAAAACATAAGATTACAAATAATACGAAATTGTACTTTTTTTTTGACAAATTCAATTTTATTAACAAATATAAATGTAAAACATCAAGTAAAATTGGACACACAGGTACAAATGCGATCAAACTCACATCACATTTACAAAATATAAATTCAAAACCCATTACAAATAAAAGGTAAATTGCAAACGCTATTTTTACTTGAAATTAAATAGGTTACGCTCTTTTGCAAATTTTATTTTTATTTATTTATTTAAATGAATCATGCACAATCGTCTTCCAGATTGCTCCAAAGAAACTAGTGGACTACACAGTTTAAGATATGTACAAAAATTATAGTAAAAACATGATTATTATACATGTTTACAATTAACATATATGTAGATTGCCATCAAACCCATACCAAATAAATTTGCTTTATATTTTGAAAAAAATCATTCATGCTGTTTTTCAAATGGAATGAGCTCTACCTCAAACACATAAATAAGAGATACACACACGTATATATTCATACATAAATACAACAAGAAAAATCGTACACACCTACGTGTAAATTTAATTAGTGGAAAATGTACAGGTCTTTAAAGTTCCATTTGCAGACGAATACAACTTTTTATATACGTAGGTATATTTATTCACATCTATTAACCACAAAATCTTCATACAAATATAATATATAATATGTATATTATAAAGAATTTGTTTGGTGAGTAGTTGGGAAATAAATATTGTGGTCAAGCGAAGGTTTTGGTACAAATGTTGTGTCACTATGACCCAGTATGACAAAAACTACATACAAATATTACATATACAAATGATAATATAAGAGGCATGGCGACCGCAACTCCATCACTGATCTTATTCACAATGGCAATGTTTAACTGATATTCTCTTTTTTTCTTCATAAACATATTATTCAACATTAAATCTATGAATGTAATGTAGTTTAAAATTAAGTGAATACTGTTTGGCAACAGTTCCATAACATTAAATAAATACTGTAACGCGACGTTCTCCCATCGTCCCATAGGGCAACACTCGCCTTTTATTTCGAGTGGCCACCCAGGGAAAAGCCAGAGATCTATCACCCTCCATGCTGAAGAACCGCCGCGAGGTCGAGTGTAGCATCACTCCCTCCCCTGAGTTCCAGCACAACGTCCCCTGCATTCCTCGCGCCGTTTCCGGAGAAACCTCAGCCGTGAGAGGAACGAGAAGACGACCGCAGAGCCAGCTTCCCGAGCACGAGGAAGCTGTTATCAACAAAGACGACTTGCAGTCAGGAACCTCCCCGACTATATACATATATATAACTGTCCCAAGATAACCCCCTGCCCAGAAGAACCTTGGAGTAGATGTATAGGTATGTATGTACATGGTTGGAATCCAGCCACACGGTCGTCTTGTTTAGATACAGATTTGTGAAGGGCCAGAAGCCAGAACAGATTAGGAAACACAGGGGCAAATAGTGGAACAACAAGATGATGTCCGATTGGAAATTGATCAGGGAAAGTTGGCAGGACATTGTAAGAAGTCTCTGAACGGAAGAAAGTATGCTGCTTTCGAAGCCATCCCCTTTGCAAAGCCGCCTGTTGGCGATAGAAGGTTCAAAGAACCTAAGCCAGCCAAGCCATGGCAAGGAGTTTTACAAGCGAAAAATTTATCACGAGTTTGTATTCAATGGTATCATATACCTGGAGATGATTACAACAGTATAGTTGGTGCTGAAGATTGTCTGTATTTGAATGTTTATTCACCTAATTTGTCTGCAAAGCTACCCGTCATAGTATACATTCATGGTGGAGCTTTTATCTTCGGCACTGGTGTAACTTACCAACCAACTTTCATCACGGATAAAGATGTTGTTTATGTAAATATAAACTACAGATTAGGACCTCTAGGATTTATGAGCACCCAAGACGAAGTAGTTCCGGGTAACAATGGAATGAAAGACCAAGTAATGGCATTAAAATGGGTAAAAGATAACATACGCTCCTTTGGAGGTGATCCTGAGAGTATCACCATTATGGGAATGTCAGCTGGTGGAGCCAGCGTACACCATCACATGCTATCGCCGCTATCAAAAGGTTTATTTCATCGAGGAATATCTCAGAGTGGAACAGTTTGCTGTCCGTGGACTCTTCAAACGAGACCGCTAGAGAAAGCTCAGTTCATCGGAAATCAACTCGGCTGTCCAACCGAGTCCTCAAAGAAGATGATCGAATGTTTAAGAAAACGTCCCGCCGCGTCCATAGTTGCAACTGTGAAACTATTCATGCCATTTTTACACAGTCCATTCTCTCCATTCGCACCGGTGATCGAACCATCTAAAACTGATGGTGGATTTTTAACCGAACATCCCTATCACAGAATACGTAAAGGAGCAACACAGGACGTTCCCTGGTTGAACTCCTTGACCACTCAAGAAGGGTTATATTCTGTAGCAGTATTTCTGGAAAATCGCAAGAACATTGAAGTGGAACTGAATTCCAAGTGGACTGAATTATGTAGTTCCACACTTGTACGACTTTAACGATACCTTACCGGCCGAAGAGCACAAAAACGTAGCAGATATAATAAAAAAACATTACATTGGCGCCCAACGAGTGGGCCTGATTAGCAAGTCGCTCGTCCGTTCACGAAGTCATCACGAAGATGGCAACTCCAGTAGACGGCGCGTTGCTGATGGAGATGATGAAGCTGATGATGGAGCAGCTTATAGCTTCCCGAACCGCATCTGTTCCCCCCCCCCCCCCGTCATTTCACCTGCCCCGGTCGCGGCGGGAAATTTCGCGAGTTGTAAATCTCGGTTTGCTGGCGACTCATCCGAATCGGTAGAAGCGTTTATTGACGCCATCGAGCTTTATAAAAGCTGTTGCCACATCCAAGACGAGGATGCGCTTCGAGGTTTGCCGATGCTACTCGATAGAGACGCAGCGATTTGGTGGATTGGTATGAAACCTTCCATCCCCACCTGGTCCATGGCGATAGAGGCGCTACGAAGCAGTTACGGCGAACGTAGATCAGCTTACAGACTGTTTCTCGAAATTAGCGCTACGAGACAACAGAAAGGAGAATCGACGGACCTCTTCATTAACCAAAAACGCGCGTTATTCGCAAAAATGCCGTACAGCATTCCAGAAGAAATGCATATCGATATAGTGTACGGCTTATTGTCCTTTTTTTTACGCCAGAGAATATCCCGAGAGCAGGTAGACAACTTCCGAGAATTAAGTCACCGTGCACGCATCATAGAAGAAATGCAAGCCGAAGATACCCGAGCGACAATAGCCGAGCGTGGAACAATGGGACCCGACATTCCACACCGTTCGAGACCCGCGCCGGAGACAAACGAGAGCCGGCCCACGACCGGAAGAGACCGAACATTCCAGGAAAAGGAACGAATGGGTGAACAAAGGCCGCGACATCGACCGGCGTGTTCTTTCTGCAACAACCGAGGACATTCGGTTGACGAATGTCGGAAGAAAAATGGGGCGCAGGCGAGACCACAGATCGCGTGTTACGGATGCGGAGCAGCAGGTGTGACCAAGGTGAACTGTCGCACCTGTAACCCCCCGATGACCCACCTATCGTCCGTCCTCCGAGCGACGAAGGCACCACCTGCCGCGAAGACACCGATCCTCGATTGGAGAAAACGCCCGGACCAGAGAAAACGCGCGGATCAAGTCCGAAGAGCGGTGAACTGTCGCACCTGTAACCCACCCCCCGGTGACCCACCGATCGTCCGTCCTGAAGGCCACGAAGGTACCAGCTCCCACGAAGACACCGATCCTCGATTGGAGGAAGCGCCCGGACCAGAGTAGACGATACACGGACCAAGACCGAAGAGCCCACACCAGATACCGAACCGCTGATCTGGTGCTGCGGCCGCAATACCTTCAACCCCGCTGAAGAGGGGCGGAGGGCTACGTTCGCCCCGTACGAGAGGGGCCCTTTTGGATCAGGGAGACCCTGAGTCCCACCACCTTCCTCATGTCCGCTGTCAACACGCCTGTCGATCAGCAGATGTCACACACGGTCGGCGTTCCAGCGCCGAGCGTGCCGAGGCGAAGAAAAGGAAGGCCGCGAAGACCATCAACATTCGTCAAGACAGCTGTCAATACGCTGGCCGATGAGCGGATGCCACACCTGGTTGGCGTTCCAACAGCGGGAGTGCCGAGACGAAGAAGAGATAATCGGTCCAACGCGCCGATTGCACAATTGTAATCGGCGATCACTATCCGAGTTCAGAGACCGGACGTTTGCCCTCTGAACTCGAGGGGGAGGATGAAACGCGACGTTTTCCCATCGTCCCATAGGGCAACACTCGCCTTTTATTTCGAGTGGCCACCCAGGGAAAAGCCTTATAGGCGCGCGCGCTCTCTTACTCTAGAAGAAAGATCTCTCCAGGGAGAGACGGGGCCCAGAGATCCATCACCCTCCGTGCTGAAGAACCGCCGCGAGGTCGAGTGTAGCATCACTCCCTCCCCTGAGTTCCAGCACAACGTCCCCTGCATTCCTCGCGCCGTTTCCGGAGAAACCTCAGCCGTGAGAGGAACGAGAAGACGACCGCAGAGCCAGCTTCCCGAGCACGAGGAAGCTGTTATCAACAAAGACGACTTGCAGTCAGGAACCTCCCCGACTATATACATATATATATATATATATATATATATATATAACTATCCCAAGGTTAGTCCACGTTTCTACATGACCCGACCCTTGGAAAAATAACGACGTATAACGCCCTCTACATCACGCGCGCTTAAACCCGTTCGCCACAATACGTTTGGTAAAAGCTCCATAACATATGTATAAAAATGGTTACGTAAACGGCTACGAGGAGCGAAAACCACCATACAATACACTCAATCATTGGGTTATTGTGGTTGAAGCTGGTTCATCTTTGCCAGGATTAATGAATAATATGTTGTTTCTTTTATATGTATACCTATGTATGTTTTATACACCAGAAACACTTGGCAAAGTTAGAGAACGCCATATTATTTATGGGTGAGAGAAAAGAACGCCCCACAAAATACACAAACAAAGAAAATAAAGAAAACTATTGTAAGATCATTCTAAGAAATAAATTTTACCGCCTAATTGCCAATAAAATACCTTTATGTCAAGACAAATCCAAGTTGACGAAAGGAAACGTCAGCGAAATTAGATCACGTGTATTGTACTGAAACAAGACCGTACAATCAAGGTGCTCGTTTGACAGCCTACGAACAAGTTCACGAAAAAATTCCTTCTACTTTAATTGTAGATAGTATGGTGGCGGCATTAATGAAAACGAGGAATATTACAGCCGTAATCGTGGGAGCTGATAGGGTGGCAGCTAATGGTGATACAGCCAATAAAATCGGTATTCATCAAATTGCCGTGCTTGCAAAGCATCACTCGGTGCCATTTTACGTAGCCGCTCCTTTGACCTCAATACATATGTCAATTGTAAGCGGAGATCATATAAAAACAGGTGAAAAACCTGAAAAAGAAATGACCCACATCGGAGAACATAGAATCCTGCTGCATTAATAGCTGGAATAATCACTGAAAAAGGATTGTTTCTTCCACAAAATTTACAGGATACTGTTAGTCTTCTAAAAAAGACTGAATAATTATATCCAAAGGATGTTCAGTTTGAGTACACATCGTTACAATTTATATTATTAAAATATATTTAATGTTATAGTCGTACATAAATGAAAGTTTGTTTTTATATATGTACATACATACCTATATTTTATAATAGATAATTCGTTTTTGATGGTTTTTGATCTTTCCAGTGATATGTTAAACAAGACAAATCATCTTAATCAGTATAAAAACAAAGCTCTGCATCCATCGCAAGAGAATAATCTTACGAATAATTCAAGTCAAATACAGCACGAATGTACACATGCGAAACTCGAAACGAGTATCGCCGTATGAATTAGCCAGTAAAGATATTATAATAAGTCTAACTGAATCAACGTGCCGTGAAAACCACCATAAAATGCACTCCATGACTGCCGTACTCTTAAAGTGAAGTAATCTTCCTTTTTTCAAATAAGTGACTCGTATCCATTGACATAAAAAAACATACACTTGAAACAAATATTTGGTTTCATTTGGCAGAAAGGTAACGAAAATGGGGCAAACCTCAGGACACGTCTACGATGACGTGCCGCAACTCCCTCTTCTGCGGTGGAAGGAGGCGGGCTTAAAAATCTAAGCTGGTCGGCCTAATTTCCGTTGGTCAAGTGTCCAGATTGGAGATTGTAATTGTGACCATTTATTTAACATCGATTGTAGATTTGTAACCATTACAATCGCTCATAGGTTGTAATGGTTACAAAGAAAGGAATTCACTGTGGGTGACTAGCTAATATGAATAAACACTATTCGAAAATGTGGATTCAACCCCCACTCCCACCCTGTGCGTCGGTAAACGTAGCGACCTGAAGAGTGGATATGGATGGAAATCAGATCACGATTTTCAGTCACTGAACCAAAAGGGGGAAAGAAGCCAATAACAATCTTGTGGAAATGGTATATGGAGGCGAAAACAAGGTTACTAACAAAACCCTGTGGGAATTACATGGAAGTTTAAGAATTAGTAATTGTAGATAGACGATTTCGAAAATGCATTACCTGAAACATCTGAAATACAGCGAAATCTTTCACTTAATTATAAAATCAGTCAAATGACAAGACCCGCAAGTTTGATTACATATTTCCAACAAAAACACCAAAAGATTTATTAAAAATTACAGACCGCCAAAGAAATATTCAACGCTCTTATTCAAGTTACAATAACGTCTTGGCAACCATTAAACCAAATATTAGGTATAATGATTTTCATACATCCGATGGATTTTCATACACTCCGGTGGAAGTTATATCCAAAAGAGACTACAACGTGATGTACGAAGACGACATGATATGGCAAGACGATCCTTCTATCGCAGCTTGAATACGATTTTTTTTTAAATATTTTTAATTTAAATTGCAAAGTAATTTAGATCAGCGTGCTACAGATCTATGTACATATATTGTGTGAGAAGCGATCTGGGTAACTTGCTACATGCATCAAAAGAATATTAAGAGAGAAAAGGTCTCAAATGTCGAGTCCTAACTCCGGTGTCGCCGATGCTAGCCATGTCTTGCAGAAAATGTAATGCTCTGCGGAATACTAATATGAATGAAGAAAATTAGACTTTTAAAGTATGTATGCAGAACCTTCGAACTCGGACACGTTCAACTATGACGCGTTGGCTTCGACCGATTTCGTTTTCATGCGATGGAAGGGACATTTTCTAGTACCCGATCACACAATTAAGGATATAACTGGTGCTTCGTTTGCACGATTTTATTACATATGTATTCAAAAGTCGGCAGTTAGATGGAAGGTGTGGCAAACAGTCACCCGACAACCAAAAATTCAACTAATGTAGCTAGGTTATCCAGGAACGAGTGGTGCTTATTTGAAGGACCGGATCACAGTTCCATTCGAGTTAGCAGAAATTTATACAGAAAAATTAGTCCACATGCTGTACTCGTTCATGGATTATAAACGATAGAGAATGAGATTCCTTAAAAATGACAATGCGCGATAAGATACCATCGAGCGCATAAAATAAGTATTTCGAATGCCACAATTTGCAGATATTTTCAAGACGATCCTTCTATCGCAGCTTGAATACGACCTTTTTTTAAATACTTTTAATTTAGATGCATACTCGCGTGATGTTGGATACGTCGTTTTAGTTCCTGATAGTGCTGTTTTAATTTCAAAAGTACAATACTTCTTTCGAGATCTTTCGGCTGCTTATGAACAGTGCCGTCTGGGTCGCCACGCACCAGTGGCGCGAGTTTCTAAATATGGTCTTTATCGAGTTCCTTGCACATCTCGCAGTGAACCTCTCGATGACTGGTTCAATGCATTACCTGAAAATACTTCAACGGAAATTCTCAAATTATACCATCAGGTAAACTTTCATTTCACCATGTTTTGTAGAAATTTACGATATATTTTATGATAAATAATATATGTATTCTTTGAAATTCAGATATGTCGAGGAATATTAGCTCCTGCGTTGAGTAATGTGCTGCTGGACCGTACTTTACTTAATGGTGAAGGTTCAGGGGGAGCTCGACCACCACCCCCCGCTACTCCTACGGAGAGACCTGCTCCTTCACCTATGGCACCTCCTTCTACGCCTGATCATCCTCCTACACCTACTGCTCAACAAAGTGATCATGGTGAGCTTAAATTTTAGATTTGTCAAATATGCAGCCTCTTTTTCACAACCGTTCCATTGAATATAAATATTTTGTCATTACTTATTCAGAAGCAGATGGTAATTCCAATCCAGCTAATGCACCTGTCGGATCATGTATAAGTGAAAGTGTTGGAAATGATGATGAAGAGGGTAATGCTCCATGTATCGTTGTGTACCTGATTGAACCGTGTTTGGGTGGTGATCGTCGTATCGCTTGTCTTGCTATGCTACGTTCCGACAACCGAACCAACTAGAAATTCGACTATTTCATGATATGTCAAATATAAATTTGGTCACGTTCAAATTTGTTGTGACTGATTTTCTTTATTATGGAACTAATTATTCAATGGATAAAAGTTAATGAAAATCCTATGCATGTGATGATCGCAAAGATAATGAATTCTATGTAAACGATATAAAAAAAAATTAAAAAGAAACATTTATTTTAATTTTATATAGTTGTGTGCAAAGTTTATTCACATACATTTTTTCAGTAACAAAATCACCGTTTCATAATTCGCACAAGCCACCGCTATTTGCAGTCGGATAAGTTGTAAAAAAGAACCAATCACACAAAATCACCAACAAACTGATTTTGCAGGCGACCCTAGTCCAACTATTATAATATCGCGTATGCAAAATATTTGTATAATATAGTAAAACTCACTATAGTTTAGAGAATAATTCGTCAAAATGACTTTCGTGTTGAAACACGCAACATTAAACTTTCCGACCAAAATATTAACGATGATCTAGGTCGTCTATCTCTGTGCAGTAATAGAAATTGCATAGACGATGACGACGTTTATGACGATTGTTACATTGAGCCGTCAAATATATTCGAACCGAGTATTGCGAGAAGATTAGTTGAAGCCGATTATACATATGTATACCGTCCCCATGTTCGGTATATAATCTACATCTTTCGATGAATGATTCAACGCGTTCTAGTTTGTGATTTGAAGGTTGTCTCTCGTGCCGTCGATTCGATTAGACATGTTAATGTGTCGGCAAAAAAAAATTACCTAGACTATTAATGATAAATTATATCACAATCAAAGATGGAGTAATGGTGTCAATAGAGAATAAATAAAAAGTAATTAAAGTAATAAAGGTGGCCACCGCAACTCCATCACTTTGGGATTTAAATGCTACTCCCTACAATCCAGAGGCTAGCAAAAATAGCGACGTACTTTTAATACCCATGGGGCAAAACATTTAGAAAGGAGAGCTTTCCGACAAGAACAAAGGCGGAACATACATATGTACATATGTAATTGCAGAGCGGAGCGTGACAACCGAACCATCGTAGAAAGTGCCAGGACCATACATAGATATATGTATATAGAATAACATAAGTTATTCTATAATAAGTTCTTCTATATCTATGGCCAGGACGATACTTCTTACTAAAGACCTGTCAGAGAACCATATGAGGCATGGGTTGGAAAAGCTTCAGACCTAAATAGCAACCGGTGAAGAGGTTCCCCAAAGTGTCGTAATAACAACTCGACAACAATACTAATTGCCAAATGATGCCATAGTTTACTGTAAGTTTAATCAGCTTTATAAGATCGAGCCAATAACGCCGAGTATGTGGGAGAACATTTTGAAAAATGTTCCGTAGTTGTGTGTCTGTGGCTTTTAAAAATTCCTGCTGCTGGTGAAGCAAATATTAAAATTGGTAGCCCAACAATTAGGACGTCCAGAAGGACGAATCATATTTTCCACCAATGTAACAGCGAAAAAAGAACATGTGCGACGAGCACAGTTAGCTGATGTGTGTTTAGACACTCGCCTTTGTAATGGACATACACACAACTACGCAGTATGGATGGTCTCTAGACTGGTACAACTGTCGAGTCAAAGATTCCTTAAAAATGACAATGCGCGATAAGATACCGTCGAGCGGATAGAAAAAGGATTTCGAATGCCACAATTTGCAGATATTTTTTGTCTTGCAAAGTAACACTTTTCATACGTCTAGTTGTCAGCGGTTTAGTTTTGGCAGTACGACGCAGAAAATTCAGGAAAAAGTTACATCCAGAAGAGACTACAACGTGATGTACGAAGACGTCATGATAGGTCGCAGCTTGAATACGATTTTTTTTAAATATTTTTAATTTAGATGTAAAGTAATTTAGATCAGCGTGCTACATGCATCAAAAGGATATTAAGAGAGAAAAGGTCTCAAATGTCGAGTCCTGACTCCGGTGTCGCCGATGCTAGCCATGTCTTGCAAAAAATGGAATGCTCTGTATACATAAATACATAAATAAAGAAAATTATACTTTTAAAGTATGTATGCAGAACCTTCAAACTCGGACACGTTCAACTATGACGCGTTGGCTTCGACCGATTTCGTTTTCATGCGATGGAAGGGACATTTTCTGGTACCCGATCACACAATTAAGGATATAAATGGTGCTTCGTTTGCACGATTTTATTACATATGTTTTCAAAAGTCGGCAGTTACCATTAAAGGATATTATTAATATACCATTAAAGGATATATAAAAAAATATGTTTATTTATTTTATTAGGGGCTGCGCCCCCGACAGAGGCCCCGTAGGTTGCGCCCCTTGCGACGCCCCTGATATTGGCCCCATGTGGGCTGCGCCCCCTTCGGCGGGGTCCCATGGGGGCTGCGCCCCCGGTGGAGCCCCATCTGGCTGCACTCCCTGCAGGGAATTTGAATCCTTTGAATCGAAAAAAAAATAAATCGAACGTGTTATTCCCACCCAACGACCGACCACTCAAACAACGGTTGACCACGTAGCGACGAAGACACAAACATTAGTGTTTCATATAGTACATGTATTAAATACTATATTAAATAATAAAAACAAAGACTTTAAAGTATTTGTTTTTATTATATTGCTCATATTTAATGAGAAATTATTTTTTTTGTGACTCGTTACAAGAAAAGTAACTAGTCACATTTCGGATTCTCGACAAGAAAACTTACCAATGTATTTTTACCGATATATTTTACGACGAAGAATCAATCGTCGAGTAAAAATCCAGTAAAGGGATATCTACTCGATGGTGCCGTCGAAAGGTATGCATTCTACCAGCACGACCAACACAAGGCTGGCTACCGACTTTGAGCCTCACCATGAGCAACACATAAGCGAATTCCCTATAAGTGACAATCCCGAAGTTGGGGACGAAGAAAGCTACAGTCCCGATGAAAAGGAATGCTTTTTCAACAACAAACACAAAGTGGTAATGGCGAATAGAATATCTACAGAATAGCGCCTGATATCTGCAGGGCAGTTTTATTCTTCATGTGAATGATATTCTGATTTGAATGTTTTTAATCAGAATATGACAAATTGGAATCAGAAGATAGTGTGATTTTTTGTTTAGTGTAGTTAATTTATCTATGTACGTACATAGTAACAATAGATAAAGTTTTTTTTTTTTTTTTTGCAATTCGATCTTGAGCTTATCAGATACCCAATCATCACTCCCTGGAGATACAAACGAAGAGTCAACCATCGGCTCGGGAATGAGTTGTTGTGGAAAGACAAATTATATATTTTTTCCATACACTAATTAGAAAACCTGTCGTGTCATCATTGTTTATTCATATAAATTCACATGTATATCGTACTGAAAAATGTACCAAAATCACATTATCAATGTACATATTAAAAAAACAACACTTTATAGTAAACATTTTCTTATTTCTTGAGACACATTGTAAGGAGGTCGCGATACCGAAAATGTTATTATTTATAGCGTTATTCCGAGCATATAATTTAACAATATGTATCGGAAAACAGAAAAAATTTACAGACAAAGATATAATTGCCTTAAAGTAAAAATATCCAAGACGAGTATTTTTAAATTTGCCAAAACATGCGATCAGTCGTAATGATTTACATTCCAAAAGTGAGCAAACTTTCTTGCACAGATTCAAAGCTGAACATTCAATAATTCGCCCCAGCCACCGCTATTTGCAATCGGATAAGTTGTAAAAAAGAACTAATTACACAAAATCACCAACAAACTGATTTTGCAGGCGTCCCTAGTCCAACTATTATAATATCGCGTATGCAAAAAATATAATATAGTAAAACTCACGTGTGCAATTTAAAGAATTTTTCCATACCTAGCGGAATGCAACATGTAAATTTCAGCGAATTTTAAAACGGCGGTTTAGAGAATAATACGTCAAAAAGACTTTCGTGTTGAAACACGCAACATAAGAATTTCCGACCAAAATATTTACGATGATCTAGATCGTCTTTGTGTGCAGTAATAGAAATTGCATAGATGATGACGACGTTTATGACGATTGTTACATTGAGCCGTCAAATATATTCGAACCAAGTATTGCGAGAAGATTAGTTGAGGCCGATTATACATATGTATACCGTCCCCATGTTCGGTATATAATCGACATCTTTCGATGAATGATTCAACGCGTTCTAGTTTGTGATTTGAAGGTTGTCTCTCGTGCCGTCGATTCGATTAGACATGTTAATGTGCCGGCAAAAAAAAATTACCTAGACTATTAATGATAAATTATATCACAATCAAAGATGGAGTAATGGTGTCAATAGAGAATAAATAAAAAGTAATTAAAGTAATAAAGGTGGCCACCGCAACTCCATCACTTTGGGATTTAAATGCTACTCCCTACAATCCAGAGGCTAGCAAAAATAGCGACGTACTTTTAATACCCATGGGGCAAAACATTTAGAAAGGAGAGCTTTCCGACAAGAACAAAGGCGGAACATATGTACATATGTAATTGCAGAGCGGAGCGTGACAACTGAACCATCGTAGAAAGTGCCAGGACCATACATAGATATATGTATATAGAATAACATAAGTTATTCTATAATAAGTTCTTCTATATCTATGGCCAGGACGATACTTCTTACTAAAGACCTGTCAGAGAACCATATGAGGCATGGGTTGGAAAAGCTTCAGACCTAAATAGCAACCGGTGAAGAGGTTCCTCAAAGTATCGTAATAAATACTCGACAACAATACTCATTGCCAAATGATGCCATAGTTTACTGTAAGTTTAATCAGCTTTTATAAGATCGAGTAAAAACGCTGAGTATGTGGGAGAACATTTTAAAAATGTTCCAAATTCAGTACTGTGGCTGTTAAAATATCCTGCTGCCTACGAAGCGAATATTAAAATTGATCCAGAAGGACGAATCATATTTTCCGCCAATGTACGAGCGAAAAAAGAACATGTGCGACGAGGGCAATTAGCTGATGTGTGTTTAGACACTCGCCTTTGTAATGGACATACACACAACTACGCAGTATGGATGGTCTCTAGACTGGTACTCCTGCCGAGTCAAAAATTCCTTAAAAATGACAATGCGCGATAAGATACTGTCGAGAGGATAGAAAAAGTATTTCAAATGCCACAATTTGCAGATATTTTAGTCTTGCAAAGTATCATTTTCGAAAATCGCTGACAATGGCAATATGTGACGAGCAATCTAGGTGAAAAAGTATTCGGTTACAAGCGCGAATGAAAGGTGACAACCATATTAAGATATGTAGTACATTAAAAGTACCAAAGACCCAATGACACGTTTCAATATTACATACATTTATAATGAGCTGTTCGTAAGCGGTCCCAATGCTCACGTCTGAAAAGGTGGATGTGAAATAACCGATTACGCTCTTATTCAATGGATGAACAAATATCAAAATCACCCCATTGAAGATGAGACTGGCGAGCATCGTCAAACTAACGGTGCCAGAGATGAGGATAGTCCACTTTGGAAATTGAACCTACATACATATACATATATACCTACATGTGCACATGTGAATGATCACGTCAATGGCTTTTAATAATTTCGAATCCCACTATGTGAATTCACACATTAGATTTATTTATTTATACTAATAATAGACCAATATTTAAATATAATTGGTCGTATTGGCGTCTCACGACATACGAATCGATTTACTAATATGCAGGTAACTGTAAATTTCTTTGTACAAATTAATCACAAAAACTTTGAAAATAAAATAGACCACACGTGAATGGGTGCGGCGCCTCGCAGATGCCAAATGTTAAAAATGAGATACATTCATACTACAGTGAATTTCCCATAGAGTCTGGAAATGATGATGATGAAAAAGTTCCATTTGTGGCTCGGCATGATACTATGTAGATGTGAATGTCATGCCGAGTTTCCAGGAAGTGTTCCAAACGGTTATAATCTATAATAACAATTTTTCTTCCTAGACATTTTCTTCCTTCAAAGTCGTTTGACATTTACACAAAATAGGTAGGATGTTTGTTTTCAAAAAATCCCCAATTTAATAAAAATACATAAATCACGCTTGAGAGTACATAGGTGCGGCGCCTCGCAGATACCAAATTCTAAATTATAAAAGAAAAATCCAGCGAATCCACTGGAGAATCCGATGAAACGATGACGATGATGGACGTGTGTCGTTTCTTGACGTACATATGTACATACAGCGATGGTACAAACCTCATCACGAGCGACAATGCATCAGCAGTTCTGGATCGGCTGGCAGTACGGGTTAATTTTCAGGAAAAGACCGCCTTTTTTCCAGTCTCCGTCTGTTATCAGCAATGATCTGAAATAGAAACGTCAATCAAATGAGTACAAAGAAAAAGCCAAACTAAAACACATAGCAAAGTTTATCAATCTCTCGATTTTCGAAAATACCTGATGATATTTAGATATAACTTCAGCAAATTTTATCAGCAGTTCAGGATCGGCTAGAAGCACACAGCTTCATTTTCAGGAAAATACCCCATTTTTTCCAGTCTCCGTTTTTTTATCAGCAAACGATCTGAAATAGAAACATCAATCAAATGAGTTCAAAGAAAAAGCCAAACTAAAACACATTGTAGATAAGTTTAACAATCTCTGGATTTTCGAAGATACCTGAGCAGCTGTTCTGGATCGGCTGCAAGTAAAGCTTCATTTTCAGGAAATGACCGCGTTCTTTCGAGACTCGGTTTGGTATCAGCAACGATCTGAAATAGAAACATCAATCAAATGAGTACAAAGCCAAAGTCAAACTAAAACACATAATTAAGTTTAACAATCTTTGGACTTTCGAAGATACCTGATGATATTTGGATACAACTTCAGCAAATTTTATCAGCAGTTCAGAATCGGCGGGAAGTACAGCTTCAGTTTCAGGAAATGACCGCGTTCTTTCGAGACTCTGTTTGGTATCAGCAAAAATACTATAATTTTTGACTAGGGTAACCAGCCTTTTTATACAACAGACTTTTTAAAGAGAAAAAATCTAAAATTATATCCTATGTTATAAATTATCGCTAAATTTAAAATAAAATAGATTTTTTGCCTAGGGTATCCAGCCTTTTTATACAATAAAATTATTTTTTTTGTGAAAAAAATTCCCATCATCTTTATGATATAAATTATTGAAAAATATAAAATCAAATAATTTTTTTGACTCGTGTTACCAGTCTTTTTATACAATATTTTTTTTAAAGTGAGATAACATCTTAAATATTCCCATCATCTTTATGATATAAATGATTGCGAAATTTAAAACTTTTGTTGTATAAACAGATTGGTGGCCTTAGTCAAAAAATTATCATATTTTTAATTTTGCAATAATTTATGACATAAAGAAGGAAATAATTTTTGATTTTTTTCTCTTAAAAAATTTGTTTGTATGAAAAGTCTGGTTAAATCTAGTCCAAAAAATTATTTTATTTTAAATTTTGTCATCATAGCATAAAAACGATGAGATTATTTTTAAATTTCATTTCTAACTTGAAAAAAATTTGTATATAAAAAAGGTTGGCTACCCTAATAAAATTTCATCTAATTTTGTCGCATAAAAAAAGTTTGTTTACCCTAGTCCAAAAATTTATTTGATTTTAAATTTAATTATTTATAGCTTAAAGACGATGGAATATTGCTTAGATTTATTTTCTCACTTCGAAAATATTACTGGATATGGAAAATTCGAAAATATCGGGTGTAGATATCGGTAGTGTGAACGTAGCCAATAAAGATTTATTTTAATAAAGCTACATACAATAATAGCCCCCTTTACACAGTCGTTCTATCGCGCGTGAAACAGCTAATCGTGCGCGTGTAAAGATCTTGGACCGGGAAGGGATAAACTCAGCAGTCCTGCGCGCAATCGTGTGGCTTGACGTTGTCATTACACAGACAATTCTTTCGGGCGCGCTTTTGTTACAAGATGGCGGACTTACGCACGTGGAGTAAAGAATTGATTGTGGAATTGCTTTTAATGTACCAGTCTTTTCCGTGCCACTGGAAAATTAACTCGGAGGAATATAAAAACAAAAATCTGAAAGAGGAAGCTTATAAAAATATATTTTTATACTTTTTGATCAAATCAACACCAACGAACATCATAACTTGAGTCATGATATTTCTTCTATCCATTTTTCACCGCAACATTACTATAAAACTGCGTTACTTCAGTAAAACTGTGCGTATCGCACACACTCGTTTCGCGCGGTCTATCACGCACGATTAGCCTTTACACGTTCGCTCTTTCCGTTTTAACAAAAAGTGGTAGGAGTAATCGCGCGCGAAAGAACGTTAGTGTTCACAACTGCGAAAACAGTATCGCGCACAGGCTTACCCGCACGCAATCCTGTACGCTCCTGAGAACGCGCGATAGAACGACTGTGAAAAGTGGGCTATTTAGGGGCAGCTCAGAGCTCAGCGACGTGCACTAAAATTGCGATTCTCCATTAGCACGAAATGTAAAATGCGATTCTGCCACTAGCCGGATCACTGATGCGCGGATCGCGTGGTAATATTGATAGAGAGAGAGAAACGGAAAGGAAACGACGCCACAGTCGAGGGGGATGACGAGACGCGATTCCAAGGTCGCGGTGGCTCTGATTGTTTGGTGGCAAATGTGCAATCAATCGACGAGCACTTGTGCAATCGATCGACGAAAGCAATCGATCCACGGCAAACGCGACCAACCGATTGAAACGCGGCAACAATGGCTACGTCCACACTACCGATATTTTCCATAACCAGTTCCTAAATAGCAACCACAGGTTGCAATATAGGAACTGGATATGGAAAATTTGAAAATGTCGGGTGTAGATATCGGTAGTGTGAACGTAGCCAATAAAGCTACAATAATAGCGTTAGGGGAGGGGAGGGGCAGCTCAGGGCTCAGCGTTGTGCACTCACCGCGATGGCCGTACCACTTCTGCCGGAAAATGGCGGCGAACATTGCGATCTGCATTAGCACAAAATGTAAAATGCGATTCTGCCACTAGCCGGATCAGTGATGCGCGGATCGCGTGGTAATATTGATAGAGAGAGAGAAACGGAAAGGAAACGACGCCACAGTCGAGGGGGATGACGAGACGCGATTCCAAGGTCGCGGTGGCTGTGATTATTTGGTCGCAGACGCCTCGGCCAGCACTTGTGCAATCGATCGACGAAAGCAATCAACCCCACCCCACGGCAAACGCGACCAACGATCGAAAGGGCAACAATAAAGCTACAATAATAGCGTACCTGCGGGGGGTTGGGGGTGGTGGTGGGGGGGGGGCGGGTAGCGGCAGCTCAGAGCTCAGCGACGCGCACCCGCCGCGATGGCCGCTGCACTTCTGCCGGAAAATGGCGGCGAACATTGCGGTCCGCATTGGCACGAACTCAGAGCTGAGAGCCCAGCGACGTGCACTCACCGCGATGGGCGCACCACTTCTGCCGACTGCGAGCAGCGCTTCCGATGTAATGGCTGGGAGTGGGGGTTCACCCACGGCGATAGCGATTGGTCGAATATGCGAACGACGCAGCTCATTTCGACGCACACGTCAACACCACTAATCGACATGCCCGTACACTAGGGCTGCCATACGTCCCCGTTGACAGGGACATGTCCCAGTTTCGAGGTCTGTGTCCCGGTGTCCCAGTCCGAGAGTCATTTGTCCCCGTCAATTTCAAAATTTAGACATTTAAAAAAATTATTCAATTATTTTTTAATATCTATCGAACAAGACCTTTTGAACCAAGAAACCTCAGGATGCACTCTCTATACTGTGGTCCTAAAAGGAAAGACGTTTACACGTCAAAAATTGTACCCACTTAATATCTAATATGGATACGCGCGCGCATATTGGCAACACTGACAACGAGAGCGGCGGATGCCCACTGCCGGCCACTGCCCAATTTCGCCAGCTGGCAACACCGACAATGACACTGACAAGTACGAAGCGCGCGCAGTTCGTTTACTGTCTGCTGATAATATCCGTTTGTTCTGTTTGTTTCTGATCGAAGAGGACTGATATTTTGATGTAAGTTTTTCAATACATAGATATATATATATAATAATTTTCAATAATAGTAAATATCTAGGTAATCAAGCAACCCAGGCATACAATAAACTGAAAAAACACATGGACATTACGACGACACAAGTAGAAGCATTTGAAAAAGATGTAGAGAATTTTTACAACGTTGGAATTAATTATTTGGCAAAGTGGTCAGTTCCACTGGCGAAATATGATGTTTTTTCATGGATGCTTCTCCATGAAGTACCCGAATGGGAACATGTTGAAAAAACTATTGCTTATTTAAGTGAAATGGGAATATTGTTCACGGATTCAATCTATGAGGAAGTAAAGTATATGAAGTCATTTATCGAAAATAAAAAAGCCGAAGAATGGAAAACGAAAGATGTGCATGATAAATGGTTATACTATTTCAAAAAAACTGAAGAGACAGAAAGAAAAGCTAATCTACTGAAAATGTGCCAATACTTGTTCGCCATCCCACCGCACAATGCACATGTTGAACGTGTGTTGTCATTAATTAAAAATCAATGGACAGATGAGCGCAATTCGCTTTCTATTGACACAGTAAAAAGCATAATTCAATGTACTTTAAATTATAAAATATAAAAGGGGAAAAAGAGTTACTTCAAAAAACGAAAACATCGGAAAAATATGATTGGGCAAAGAAGAGCGATGATAATGAAGTCACGGAAATCAGAGAAGAGTGAAGGCGATAGAAGAATAGGCTACAGTACATGAAATACAATGTTAATGTAAGGTTTCATTTAGTTAAATTTATTTGAATCGTCCAATTATCTATATTTATTTATTTTAGATTTGGTACAGACGCTTCCACAAAAAAAACCTATTATCAATCTTTAAATTTTTCTTTCAATTCAATTTTTGTTTAGTTCCAATTACTTGTTGAAATGTTGTATATTTTTTTTATAATACAGCTATGAATATCGATAAAAATGTTTTGTTTTGTTTGTTTTTTTTTTTTTTTTTTTAGGGGGCTGTCCCCGTTGGTGCTCCGACACTTATGGCAGCCCTACCGTACACGAAACATACCTAGCCGTTGGTACATACCTACATACATACATATGCATGTATGTCTCAAATGGCCTTTTACATGTACGAAAACGCAAAAATACCTGTTCTGTACGTATCATATTATATATGTATGTAGATATTTACTGTGCATAATCAACACATCGCAATCAAATAAAATAATCGGTGTTGTTTCATTCAAAATAAGCACTACGGTGTTGCAATACGGTCTATTTGAATTTACTGATTATGTACAGCGCAAGGGACTTCATACAACTGAAGAAGAGAAAGGGACATGCACCCACCCCATTGCGATGTTGATGTTGGAGACATTAAACATTCCTGTACAATAGATATGCTAGATACAATATTCAATATTTTCATATTACATTTTACTCGGCGAAACGACTTTTACTCAGCAACGAGTTTCCAGACAGTGTACGTACCCAAACAGCGGTGGTTAGTCTTTTTACGTGCGCGTGCAAAGTTCCAAATATTCATTTACTTGAGCGAAAAATACGCAATTTTTTTTTAAATAAAAACTAAATATTATCTATGCTCAGTTATTTTGGGACTATCTGTTACTCTCCAATTGTGACCATAATAACATGATGTTTATTTTGGGATAGCATTTTTCGAATATAGTTACTAAATTCAATTATTTCAAACCATCATAATTACCAAATCGAACTAAATGATGAGTTTTACACTTCTTGTATTATTTATGACAGCAGTTTTGTATAATAAATGAAAGGTTAAGGTAAACCGTCGTGGATCAAATCGGAATCCGGTTTCCTGGAACGCGATTTAAATATTGAATAGTGTTTCATAGAAGCAATCGCAATTTTATTTTATTAACATACAAATTAAATTTAACATTGAAAACCTCTGTCAACTGCACCTATTGACATAAAAGACGAATAGGATAAGACTACAAAAATGAACTACGCCCAAATGTTGCTCGCGTGGGGAACACCGCTGTGCGTAGATTCAAACAACCTCTGTTTTGTCTCAAGGGCAAGAACATTTGACACGTGTACAGGTAATAGTACGCATTTATGCATGTGTGAACCAGCGTTTCTCGAGCCAGCCGCCTCCGTCTGCCATGTACACACGTATGTACATACCAGTGGCGTGCCGTGACTTTTAAATCAAGGGAACAACAAAAATAAAAATTAAAAAATACATATGCATATGTATGTATGTATGTATATAAAAAACATTTTTAATTACAAGTAGGTACAAAATTATATTATATATTATGAAATTTCACAATGATTTTTCAAATTTGTTTCATTTGTATACGAAAGCAATTTTTCTATCGCTTTTTTGTACAAATTTTTGAACTACCATATCATATATTTTTTTTATTGATATCATTGAAAGCATCTAAAGTTTTTTTTCACCCTGAGCATTGCGAATCAACGTTTTTGTGCGCTTTAAAGATGGAAAAGTGCGTTAAACTGTTGACGTACTAGCTAACAAACGCCTCTTGTCGAGCTAACAAACGTCAATCAGCCATTTCATAATATATCTGTTCGAATCAACTTCGGCGATTTGTTTTATAATATCTATTCTGAGCTGATTGTTTGATTGAATGTCAATTCTAAATTTTCCAACAATTTTCAATTTGGTCATTGAAAACAAATGAAATTTAGTTTTTTCGTGACATATTTTCGTTTTAAAAAAATTGTTGATATCGCAAAAATCAGTGCTATTCTACACACCATTATCTGTTTCAAACAGAATGCAAGACCAACCAAGAAGTTTCTTCTCGATTTACATACAGTCAGCAATTTAGTTGAATTATAATAATAATGGGTGAGTAAGGTGACAAATATAATTTTTTGTTTTCGTGCTAATAGAAATGTTCGGGGTAAGTCCTTATCTTGAAAACTTAATCTTTCGAATGATTTTTCTAGCAATCGGTCGATAATGCAACATTCTGTGCATTATCGTTCTGTGACTTTGAGCCCGCTCCACCGTGAGCGTACATACATATGTACATATGTTTCGCCAAGCTGTTCCATTTCTGTGTGTAAATAAACGTTATTTAAACTCAATATTGTTCCAGAATAATACGTGATGATTATTAATGATACTAAACTGACTTAGTTTTCCGTTAATCGAGTAAACGAAACGAGTTAATCGGAATATGATTTGTGTTAGACGCAACGCCTGTGCATTGCGACTGCCTGTATCGTTTACC
The DNA here is from genome assembly GCF_051622035.1 of Arctopsyche grandis. Taxonomy (NCBI): domain Eukaryota; kingdom Metazoa; phylum Arthropoda; class Insecta; order Trichoptera; family Hydropsychidae; genus Arctopsyche; species Arctopsyche grandis. The sequence goes on along the minus strand of NC_135356.1, from coordinate 32,396,029 downwards.
GTGTAGGCATGGGAAGCGAATCCAGGAAACCAGGAATATCGTCTGACTAATACATGCATGCGCACACAGTCGTATAAACCGGTTTCCGAACTTCGCTAACTTCCCGAACAACGTCATTCGCCAATTGTATTTACATATACATACATATCACTTTTTTTACTCATTAATATACATCAATTTTTATAATTATTACCAAAAATTTAAGGGAACAGCCTGTTCCCTCTGTTCCAATGACGGCACGCCACTGGTACATACATATGTAGTTATAATAATGAATATTTATCTACACGACTTATCTCGTGGGCCTAGAACCCTTTTTGTCATCGCATACACATTTGAATAGTTGCGGAACTAAAAACCGACAATGCTAGATTGAAATAGTTCAATAGAATACCAAAAATAGTTCAATAGAGTACCCCAATTAATTGTACCCACATATGCACTCGCGAGTAGTTGTGATGTCTGATAAAAGCTCGATCGTATGATGAACGATGAATTTGTCTCGAAAAACTGGTCTTACGACCGCTCCCCACTCTTCTCCTCCCTCGAGAGAGAGGCTGGCGGTTTTTTTTTTCCGTGCGCTCGTTCAGGCGCACGTGCTGTTGTTGTTGTCCGGAGAATTGTCGTTCAGGAATCCTGAACGATTGTTCCATCCTGAATCAGGATTCTAAAAATAACGGAATAAAGATAGCCATAAATTCTCAAAAAAAAAAAACGAGGAATCGTAAAAGCAAATTTACTGTTGATGACTTTGACCAATCTGTTATGAGAAAATGTATATATAATTTCCATATAACACAAAAACTATTACAAACTATGAAGAAAATTTATCCAGTTATTAAGGATTACATTGGTTTTACTGGTGTTTGGAATATTTACATTGAAGGTATAATTATACGAACCTTCATGTAATTAGAGGTTGTGATTTCTCGACTTTTTTTGATTCTCGAGATTCGAGAATCTCATTTTCTCGGAATATCTGAATCTCGAGATTTGAGAATCTCATTTTGTCGAAATATTTGAATCTCGAGAACTCGAGATTTTCTCTTTTGTTTCTCAAGATTCTCGAGAATTCTCGAATATAATTTTTTTTTTAATATAGTGAATTGATTTTTTTAGCATATTTATTACAATTATTTACCCCCTCCTCCCCCTTGTCAGCAAAAGTAAGCAAAGCTCTTACCCCCCCCCTCCCATGCTTACGTAAATATTGGTACCTATATGCATTTTTCTTTTAATGTATTTTGTTTTTTTTTGGTTGTCAATCGTACCGAAACGAAACAATAGATTGACGGAAGAAATTTTGACAAGTGAGTAGAGCGCGGTAATTCCCCCACTCGCTTCTAAGCGAGTACCTAAACGTATTCATTATTTGTGGGAATCTCCGAATATGTGTTTGGTTTTCAAGCATAGACAATGTGTGGGTTGCCAATGTGTAAAAAAAAATAACTACTGCTGACGTAATCACCATCTCGACCCCCCCACCCCCCATGTCATCAAAAATAAGCAAAGCAAAGACCCCCCCGCCCCCCTATAGTGCTTACGTAATACTTGAACGGCTCCATACATAAAATCGACAACAAACAAAAATCAAAAGGACACAAACACTACATATGTATAATATATCAGGAGTTTATAACTTTATTAAAGACATGATACAATCGAACGGCGTTTCCCAACCTGTGGTACGCATACCACTTGGTAGTACGCGGTTGATGGTTGGTGGTACGCGAAAAAAAATCAGTAATGGCGGACATGCAGGAATGAATGATTTACAATCATAAAAATAGAAATATTTTTTATATCTAATATCTATGTATATAATTTCGAAAGAGACTTTGTAAGTTTGTATCTTTGTTTAGGAACTTCGAAAACAAAATAAAATTTCCATGACGACAATTCAATTGGTTGAATATTATATTTTTTTCGATTAAAATGAATGAATATTTACTATTAGATTCGCCATTTTTAAGCTGTTTATATTACAAATACTGAGCGAAGCCGGGTAAAACAACTAGTAATTAATAAACATTATCTTAATTAGTCATCATTGACGTCAATATGTACAGTCGATGATCGAAAAGCTGGCAATTGATACGTTTTCCTCTGATCTGGCATGGATTTTGGAGTACATTTTTTAATTTACCTCGTTCACGCTCCAATAAATAAATAACTTGAATTTGACACTTGAGATCCAGAATGTTCCAGATAAAATTGAAAGTACATATAATTAGAAAATTAGATTTTTGGAATTTATGTATCGAAAATGATCAAACTGAAGTATTTGAAACTTTATTGAAATCGTCTTCTACGAGGAAATCGGGTTGAAATCGTCTTTTACGAGGGCTTCCCCAAACCTTTTAGAAGCAAACAATTGGATTTTATGATAATGAACATTTTCCCTTTGATAATGAACATTTTCGGACAGCTACCAAGGAAAAAGAGAACTTGATTGAACTTTCAAATTATAGCATTAAAAACTGAATTCGAAATAAAAAAGGTTATTAATTTTTGGATAGGTATTAGTGAAAAATATAAACAGCTTTATGACATAGCGCTCAAATTTCTGTCGCCATTTACTAGCACTGAACTGGTTGAGAGAGCATTCTCTTCATATATTTTAATAAGACAAGTATAGAAATTGATTGAATCCAGCTCCATACTTAAGGATAAATCTCGCACCATTTGAACCAAATTTAAAAAAACAAAGTACAAGGATCTCAATTACATATATGTACTTTGTAATTTTGTGTTTTTATGAAAACAATCAATATTTTTTTTATTATCAATAATAGAAGTATGACAAGATAGTAGATAAATATATTAAACTTTGAGCATATTATAATTGTCTCCGCAAAAAATTTTTTTTCCATAAAATTTCTTTCCAAAACAGATCTACATATTGCGTGTATCCTGTCTTCACATTCCTTACCATGCAAATACTATATGTATACTAGTGTTGGACCCGTTGATTTCAACGGGTGGTTTCGAAAAGGAATTGAAACTCGAATAAAAATAAAGTTAAAGATATTGAATCGACTGGTTTCGGAAAGAAATTGATGCACGAATTAAGAAGTGATTACGAATTACGTTTTGTGCATCGCCGACCCTCCGACGCCTTTGCCCCCAGCGCCGCCGACGCCTCCGGCGCCCCCAGCCCCCCCGATGCCTTCGGCACCCCGGGGGCTTCGCCCCCAGCGTCCCCGATGCCTTCGGCATCCCGGGGGCTTCGCTCCCAGCGCCACCGACGCCTCCGGCGCCCCCAGCGCCCCGATGCCTTCGGCACCCCGGGGGCTTCGCCCCCAGCGCCGCCAGCGCCCCGATGCCTTCGGCACCCCGGGGGCTTCGCCCCCAGCGCCCCCGGCGCCACCAACGCACAAAAATGAAAAATATGAAAAAAATGAAAAATATGAAAAATATGATAAAAATGAAAAAAATGAAAAAACTGAAAAAAATGAAAAAAATGAACAAATATACAAATATATATATTTAGCGACAGTCCGTTTTTATATATAGTATAATAATTACACTTGCAAAAACAAATTTCATGAAATACAATCATTTTTATATGGTGGTACAATTTACAGCAAGTGGTACGCGAGTCAAAAAAGGTTGGGAAACGCTGCAATAGAACATTGAATAGAAAAAAGGTAAAATTATATAGAAAAAATATTATAAAAGAAAGCATGAATAGAAAATAAAAATATAAAACAGTAATTTAAAATAGTAAAAATAACAATATGTAACAAAGAATTTTATAAAATTCCCAGTGTTGTACCCGCCTTTGCCCGTGTTTTTGTGACCAAAATAACATTCTGATCAAATAATAAAACTACTGACCATCTATTCATATTAAAATACTGACTATAAATTTATTAATATATAAGGAACAAATACACGAATAAATAAATAATAAATCAAACATCTTTGTTTTATGTGTGTTACAGTGGGGTCATATTGTCAGTGAAAATATATTTTCACTAGTGTTTTAGTGAAACCGAATATGTATTTTCCCACTAGTGACTAGTACCTACATGCACAAACATATGTATATGTAACTAAAAATGGTGCGATTTCGTTGTAACATGTGTATATGTATGTATGTACTTATATGATGACTGAATAATAACTTACCGGACAAATAATAAAAATACTGACCATCTATACATATTACAATACTTTTTACGAGTTACAATACACAATTATACGAGTTAACAAGTATACAAATCAGTCAGTTTATTGAAAAAAACATGTAGTGATAAATTAAAAATATTCTCGATATTTTCGAGATTCATAAAAAATATTCTCGAGATATCAGAATCTCGAAATTTCAGAATAAAATATTCTCGAAAAACGAGGATCAAAATTTCTCGAGAAATCTCGAGACGAGATTTCTCGATCACAACCTCTACATGTAATCCATATCGGTTGTTATGTATGTATGTTTGTGCATAATAAACTTGGGGCATACATACATACTACTAATATGTAGTTATCAAGAATATTATAAATTATAACATAATTCTACAAAATGAAATCAAAATATGTATACTTATGTATATGCCTACACAGTGGCGGACTGGGACTGAAATTAGTGCATGCCAGGAGTCAAAGGGGGCCCACCCAGGGTTAAAAAAAATTGTCCCCCCCCCACCCATATAACAAAAATTTTCTTCTTTCCATCACGCTAAAAACCAAGGGTAAAAAATAAATAAAATTTTCAAAAATGGGAATAAACAAATTTAGGTACAAGAAAAACGGCAAAAGCAAAATAGATCCATAAATTACATTGTATATTTCGTTTCAACCCTTGTCCTAGGTAAATAGAATGCATCATAAAATAATGCGGCATAAAAGCGGCTTTTACTATCTGGAGAAAACAATCACAGACGTCATTTCATCTTTTTCTTGGGGGGGGGGGGCAGGCAAAGATTGGTCAAATTGAATTTTTTTTCAAAAAATCTTTTTTATATCGGAATAAAAATGGAAAATATTCTTTGCATAGACCTTATTGAATTATAAAAGATGAAAAAAATAAGATTGTTTTTGAAAAATTAATTATAAAAAAATATTATGCAAAAAGTGAAAAAAGCGCAAAAAGCGAAAATTTTTTCCAAAAATCTTCACATTTCGTGAACACCCGTTAACCGAAAGTGACAGTTTACTCCTGTTGGCAGTTTACCGGATTTTTCTTCCACTATTTTAATCGATCCTTTAAATATGTCTACTCTTCACGATTTTATGTTAGATATTTATTTATTTATTTATTTTAAACAGACCATTGTGGCATAACAGGAATTCCTAAAGCGCCACAATGGTCAAAAAATATAACACAAAAAAGAAAAAAAACAAAATAACAATTAAACATGAACATAAATACATCAATACATAAACATAAAAAATAGCATTTAATAATAACAGATAAAGTAAAAATATCAAATAAAATATAGCATAAGGAATGCCTTGCACCTACAGCCAGTTTCAATAAATATGTAAGAAACAACTACAAATACAAAACATCCCTGTAAGGCCCAAATGGAAGAGAGCTTATCAAAATTTCACTCATAAATCACAATCAATCATGAAAACAATGATGAGCGCAGACTACCAGATAAATGGGTTAGAGTAATTTCGACAATTTATGCTCACTAAGGTGGAAAATATCACATTCAGTCTCGGCAGCAACGATTTCATTAAGAAGTCGGATAGCTCTTGGAATAGGAGCCATTCGAAAAAGGACTGTGCGGGCAGGAGGTACAGCTAGCAAATGATGATGTCTACCACGCACATAGTGATTAGGGACATAAAGTCCCAACTGCTCCAGCAACAACGGGCATGACGTATTACCACGTAAGAGCAGGAGAACGAAACCAATTAATGAGAAGTTTCTCCGAAGTTCAAGGAAATTATACCCAAGCATGCCCAAAAGGAAAGGAGTGGGGTAGAGATATGGGTAATACCCATATTCTTTCCTATATAGGAAACGAAGAAATGCTTTTTGCACTTTCTCAATCATCAGAGAGTAATTTGCTTCATGCGGATTCCACACAATCGCATTATACTCTAGCTTACTTCTCACAAGCGAATTGAAAAGCAAGCGAGAAGACAAAGGATTGGAGAATAATCTTGCATATCTCAAAACAAATCCAAGTCGACGAAAGGAAACGTCAGCGACTTTCTTGATATGGTTGTGAAAGGTGAGCTGAGGATCAAAAGTGATACCCAAATCGACAATAGATTCCACACGCTTCAACAAGACGGATCTAATGGAATATCCGTGACAATAGAGCGAATGTGCACGTCCATAGCTCATAAATGCACATTTGTTTAAATTAAGTTCAAGGCCTAAACTAGAACTGAACTCCAAGACAGCGTTTATATCAGCTTGAAGGAGAGAGGCTTGCCTCTCATCCTTGACAGCAAAAAATAATTTAACGTCGTCAGCAAACAAGAGACATGATGCATTACATAAAACTTTAGGGAGGTTATTAATAAGAATTGTAAATAGTAATGGGCCTAAAGTGGACCCCTGAGTAACACCAGATCGAGTAAAAAATGAAGGAGATTCATAAAGACCATATCTAACAAATTGCTTCCTATCACTAAGATAAGAAGCAAAGAGTTTAAGAAGACGCGCTGAAAAACCCACTTCAGCTAACCTGATCAAAAGAGCGTCATTATTGACTTGATCAAAGGCTTTACGAAAGTCAAAGTAGGCTACATCAACTTGCTGACCAACGTCAACTTTAGACATGATCAAATGTGTGAAGCAGGCGAGATTAGTGGTAGTGGAACGACAGGGTGTAAAACCATGTTGCTCATCACACAATAATCTTTTAAACTGCGCAAGAATCAAACGGTGAAGGATGATGTCAAAAATTTTGGGAATAGCCGAGATAATAGCAATAGGTCTATAATTTTCAACCTCATTTTTAGAGCCACTCTTATGAATAGGAATGACTCTAGATAATTTCCATTTTTCAGGATAATTACCAGAAGCAAGAATAAGGTTAAAAATAAACTGAAGAGGCTCTAAAAGCGAATTACAGCATACCTTTAATACGTCAGGGGGCACACCGTCAGGCCCAACAGACCCCTTCAGCTTCATAATAGCCATCCTAACATCTCCCAGCGATACCCGCGGAATGTCTATACCGACACCCTCAGTACCAATTTGTGAAGCCAAACTAGCATTAAGGGATGGTTTTCTCTGGTCAAAGACACAGCTAAAAAATGAAGCAAAAGCATTGGCGATCTCAGGACCGTCAAAACTTTTATTACCAAATGAGAATGAATGCTCAAGACCATGTGAAATATGCTTACTCTTAATAAAACTGAAAAAGTGGTTAGGATTAACCGCAATAGCACTCTCCATCTCATTAAGATAGACAGTATATCGCTCACTCACACCACGTTTCACGATCTTCCTAAGAGTCCGGAATTTCTCACAGTCACAAAATGATTGGCTACGTTTCCATCTTCTATGAGACAACCATTTTGCACGAACATCAGCTATAAGTTTGCACCCAAACCACGGCGGAAATACCCGCCGATGTTGTTCCGAATTAGGATAACTGATGAACCGAGGAACATGACTGTCAAAAATATTATAAAGTGTATAATACAAATATTCAACAGCATCACCAGTATTCATGAGGTACATTTGGCGCCAGTCAATTGAACGAACCTCATTATAAACCAATTCAGAATCAACACGAGCAAAATTCCATCGCAGTGAGGAAACCCCAACCGATGAACAAGCTGAAGCAGCTCTCACAGAAGAAATAAACAAAAGCTCAATATGTAATGCATCATGATATAGGTCCTCAGGGATGATCGCAGTTCCTTTTGGGCATTGGATCATCGTTGCTGACACATTACATTCATTCACTAACATAATATCAAGCATACTTGGATTAATGGGTGAACCAATCTGTATTATGTCGCAATAGGAAATCACAAAATTAAATTTATTGCGGACATGAATATTACCACTAGGTAGATTAAAATCACCCATTATTAACAATATATCACGTTCATTCATAAAATCACGCACATTCATCATATTCACAAACAATAACTCGTATACGTCCTCTTTCGCAGCAGGCGGAATGTAAACCACACATATAAACATTCTCAAAAATATAAAATCAACTCTCACCCATAAGTCCTCACCAGATAGAGTTTCAAAATTTGTCATCCGGACTGACCGAAACCAATCACGACAAGCAAATAATACACCACCACCACGTCGATCAACTCTATCGCGACGATGCACCATCCAGGAAGAATCAAAAAGTTCAGCATCAAAAAATGATGAAGTCAAACATGTTTCCGTTAGTGCTACCATATCATCACAAATAGTAGAAAAGCTTTGTCCTGAGACCCCGTACATTTTGGTAATAAATTACCAATTTTCGGTTTCCCAGTTTGGCGCGTGACTTTCTTTGGGACAAGAAATGGCAGTTTTGATTGAGCCAACGGAGACGAAACGGAAGAGGAAGCAGAAGAAGAAGCCAACACAGTCACAACAGCATCACGACTATCAGGACCATTTGAGCAGGCAGATGTAGGAGAAGAGGCAAATGTAGGAGAAGAGGCAAATGTAGGAGAAGAGGCATACATAGACGTCACTGCGACCGTTTCCATAGAAGATTCACCAATACTTGCAGACGTAGTTTTTATATCAGGCTTCAAACATTTAGCAGCTCCCGAACAAACATCAGCAAATGAAACACTTGGGCGCAGCTCTAATGATGAAACAACGTCAGTGGCAGACATAGAAGTAGTATTAGTATTCGATTTTATATTCTTAATGCTCATTCCCCAATCTTTAAATCTACCAAAATGAACACCAGCAGGCCAAGAACCAGGAGAAAATAACAGGCCAGCGACAGAAGCAGGAACAGATACCTTAAAGGATGTATAAGATCCTCGTGCATTAAGAGGGGAAACCACAATGCCATCCTTTAATCCACAGATGGCACTAACGTGAGTCAAAACCTCGTCACACGAAGTGTCCAATGTGTAATTCCTTGTATCAATGTGATGAAAATATAATAAAAAAATCATCAAATTTAATTAACCAGAAGTGGGATTTTTTCCTCTTAAAAAAGTAAAAAAAAATTTTACCACACCCCTGATCGTATCAAGCTGAAAATTTATATTTGTGTTCTTTATGTACTAAAGGTTTTGGTCAGAAAGCAATTTTATTAAATAACTAAAACTTTTTTTGGACCGAATTCGTTACACATGAAGTTTAAATCCATCTCATTCGTTGTTTTGTGAGAGAATGGACGTCTGCAAATAAATAAAATAAAAATACGAGAAATAAAATCATTTGTGATTGAACCGATTCAGTAAAATATTAATTTAAAATCTTTCTTGAAAACAAAAAATATACGAAATTTCGGAAAATAAACGTTACACATCTGTTTTTGAGACAAAATAAAGTAAAGGGGACCTTTCTAACGATTCGCTCCATAAGATGAACAATCTCTAAGAATTTTACCCAAGCATACCACTTAAAAACCAAAATATACTTGCTTTAAAATAATAAATTTTTTTTTATTTTATTATTTACCCAAAAGTAACATACATAAGAAATAAACGTAGCATTCACAGATCCATAGTATCTCATTAATCATTAAGTTCATAATATTTTCTAAATTCACACTATTCCTTAATTTAGGGGGGCGAATGCCCCCCTATGACCCCCCCCCCCAAATTACGTCCCTGAAAAAAATGCATAATATTTTTAATTAATGTTAATCGAAAATTTGGATTTTGGGGAGGGGGCCCCTATCCTATATTTCTATATACATGGATGTGTCTAGATTAGGAATAGATTTTATATTCGGAAACTGTTTAAAATTGTGTATTTAAATCTTACTATATCGTCGAATTATAATAAAATGTTATTTTGAAAGTATGAAGTAAATTTAAATCGCTGGTTGATGATGAATCGAAATTGTTTTAAGCAATTCAGTTTATATTATTCACGGCAATTTGTTTTTTTCCCATTTTTATTTCAGTAGGTAGTTGTTACATAGGTATTGGTATATACATAATATTGAGGTTAGAAATGGGCCCGGCAAAAGGGCCCACGCAAATGTTGAAACTTACATTTCGAGCCTAATAAAAAAAGTTAACCGATCCTTGGGCTGTTAAAGCAGGTATTAGTTGTTTGTGTATATTGTAAGAAATTTATTTTGTTGAAATACCCAAACTTTAGGTCCCAAAGTGCAATATCCTATAAATTTTTACACACGTGAAATAGTTAAAAAGTTATTTAATTTTACTGAGGGCCCATATTTTCTAACAGATAGTGGGGCCCACATGCCATCGGGCATGTTCGCTTTTATGGCCAGTCCGCCACTGTGCCTACATACATATTTTCTGAATTTCAAATGAAGGTACCATTGTGGTAAATCTTGCTCAAAGATTATATCTGAAAATCAAAATCAAGATGAAATACAACAATTGTTTAAAAAAACCACGACCAAGTTATTCAAGAGGCTTGTAATAACAAAACAAAACTGGTTTTTATTCTTTGAGAAAATTCTTATTACCACCAAAAGAATTATTGAATTTAAAAACAAAATTGTATCCATAAATCTTCCCCTCTCCCTCCCCAAATTAAATTTGTTTGTATTATTTTATGGTAATGAAATTCAAAATGCAAGTCTTTCAGTAAAAAAAACACAAATAATTCAATAAAAAGTAAATTTTCTGCCAGCTTTTTTTAGTTTTTCATAGATGGCATTAATAAATCTCACTTCAAATATGGAGAATTTTTGTTTAAATTAAACCTACCTTAAACGGAGAATACTAGTATCACAATGAATTTGTAGATGTCAGCAAAACTCGAATCATACACTGGTTCCCAACTCATGTATTATTGTTATATTTTATTTAAAAACACTCACAACAAATAAGATTTGTATATTAATAAGGCATTTGATATAAATTCTGCCTCACCGCCAGCATGAACAATTATGAATCTGGACCCTTTTGATATTGGCTTCCTAATGCCTTTGCTTGATGAATCGCCCCATGACATAGAAGAAAAATATGTATGTATTGTACACATACGTTTCATCGGTGTAGATGATAGGCCTTCCTTCATTTCTCTACTTTTGAATTTCTTTTATATACAAAATCCGGCAAAAGTGGGGATTCTCGACAGGGCTGACCCTCTAGGCTCGGAAGCGAGGCTCGGTCGACCCGCTCCTTCCTCTCATTGGTTGCTCTTTGCGACTACTCTAGTATTGCCGTGCCCTGAATTAACTCGAATGTTACCTGATGAAATACTCCGACATATACTGCCTGGTTCGCATATAATTTCGGACGGTTAGCAGCGTACGGATTAGTAAAGGGTAAGCCTTTACTGTAATTATCCTATTTATACATTTTCTAGCATCTCGTATCCTTTAAGTACACTATTGTAAAATAAAACCTTCAAAAATTTGCCAATGAATATTAAAAATAAAGCTTCAAAGTAGCCGCTTAACACTATACTGGCTTTCCGAGCTGGCAGCCGAATATCCAAAAGCCACTATAGTGGCTTTCATTATTCGTTCAAGACGTTAAGAGTCATTATTTCTTAATCTTCATTTACTGACGGAGTTGTGAATACTTACAACTGGCCAAATTTTAAATCCTGCGCGTGGCGCAAAAAACTCAGCGCAAAATCAGTTTTTTCAATAAGTTTTAAATGCGTTTTCGAAAATAATTAATAGAGGTAGGACCGGAAGCGCGCCGTCTATTGTTCCAATATTGTAAATGCTTTTTAAAAAAGGTTCGGCAAACCTTTAACAATGCATTTACAACATGTGAACAATGGACAACGCGCTCTGGGCCCGCTCTTTAATAATTACTGTATTGAAATTGTCGGCCATATCTACATGATAATTTCATAAATGCGAATAAATTTATTTGATACTCTTTGTGCCTTGAAATATAACGCAAGCAGGATTTCTCAACTAAGGCCACAAAAAATTATTTTTAAGCAGGGTTTCTAAACCGGGCAGCAATTTTTTTTTCAAATAGATTTTTTTAGCAATCCAAACTTTTACGTATTCAGGGCTTCTGAACTAAGGTTCGCAAATCATCATTATGAAACTTTGCTCATTGATCATTGCAGCATAATAAGAAAATTCTGCTGCGCATAAATAGGATGTAGAAAACGGAAGTAAGACAAAAATAGCTTGTTTTCCATATTGGGGTTGTCTTTTGACAAACCCGCTCAGAAATCATTTAATGGCTTTAAAATTCATCTACTTTAAAATTTAAGTCATTCATCTAAGCCAGGAAAACAATCAAAATTATTAGATTCAACTGATGAAATTCAAAATTGAATTTTATCTCTTGTATTAAAAATTGTATTACCTTCACCTTATATTGTAATACTTTTTCCACAATTTTTATTCCCGTGTCCAATTTCTAGGCGCGTATTTTTGACCAATAAATCATATATATTGTGTAAAACATCAATATCTTTATTACTCATTTGTTTTTTTTTTGTTTTTTTTTCGCGTTCGATTCATTAGGATATCTTTGTGGAATACAATAAATTTCCGCTAGATACTATTACTATTTAACAAATAGTTGAAAAAACAAGAATTTTTTGGTTGAGGTGTACCCCATATCGATACGGGAGGGCTAAATATGTTACAGCCTATAAAACCATAGCAAAATTTTCGTGGAACACCTATTCAGGTCCCGTGGAACATATGTAGTTGGGAAACATAATGGGAAACCCTGATCTAGTAAAATTAGCGATTTCGAAAGAAATCGTAATGATGAATGTCAAATGCATATTGAAAAAGAAAAGATTAGTGTTTAGTTTGTGTTTTAAATGTAAATTTTTCTTCAAAGAATTCGAATGTACAATTCGCATTAAAATTTAGTTCGCCATCTTCGGCATATAGATTTTATCGGTATCCGTCACGAGCCCGAATGTGAAACGCCCGAAAACGCAAATGTCGGAAGGCAAAGATCGATAATCGAAAGATCTTAAGTCGAAAGATCAAAAAAAGGGTGCATGATAAACGGTACATACTCACGTACTTAAATCAATGGCCGATAAATACTTCAATACATACATACGTATACGCGTACATTTTAGATATGAATAGCAGATGCCGTGAAGACGGGCTTGCGAACCTTGGTCTAGAATCCGTTCATACGTAAGATTTTACTTTTTTTAAGTAATATTTTTTGCGGAACTCAGTTGAGAAACCCTGTAAAAGTTTGGATTGCTAAAAAACTATTTGAAAAATAAAATTGCTGCCCGGTTTAGAAACCCTGCTTAAAAATAAATTTTTGTGGCCTTAGTTGAGAAACCCTGCTTGCGTTATATTTCAAGGCTCAAAGAGTATCAAATAAATTTATTCTCATTTATGAAATTATCATGTAGGCCGACAATTTCAATACAGTAATTGTTTTCGAAAACGCATTTAAAACTCATTGAAACAATTGATTTTGCGCTGAATTGTCGTTGCGCTGAATAGTCCATGCGCTGAATAGTCGTTGCGCTGTGAGTTGTCTGCGCCGAAAGGTCGGCGCTAAGTTGGTTTGCGCCGATTTGTCGTGCCACATTTGGCACGCATACAAATTAAAGTTTCGTCGTCCCTGAACTAATGCGTTATGTGAGATTGAAAATGATTGACATCTATCGGCATTCCTTTGCAGTACAATAAAGTAGAAATCAGCTTTACCGACTATCACTTCCAATTATGTCATCTAGAGGTACTTATTATAAGTTGCATTTAACATTTCAAGAAACCGAAATAGTTTATTTTTCGTGTGATAAATATTTGAAACTATCGCACTCAAATAATTCGGAAACGACACTAAAAATAAAGTAAAAATTCGGGTGTGACCAACCCATGAGTTTATCTATGTATTTGAGGAATATAAGAAAGTCACAAAACAAAATTCTATATTCAACCGTACACACACATTCACACATACTGACAGCATTACGAAATACTAATAGCTAAGATACAAATTGAGCGCAAATGTATGGAAACTTGCACAAGACAAAAGTTCTACTTCCGGTTGGCGGATTTTGGTCAAATTTTTACCGCGGTGAATTAAGATTATTAAACTGTGATTTGACATACAAACTGTCAAAGTGAAATTAACGCAAAAGCGATTGCCAACCTTCTCTAGAGGCTAGAGAGCGTCAGATGAGCTGATTCTGATGAGTAGAGGTAGGACCGGAAGCGTGCGGTCTATTGTTCGATTGTTGTAAATGCTTTGTAAAAAAGGTTCGGCAAACCTTTAACAATGCATTTACACCATTTGAACAATGGACGGCCCCCTCAGGGTCCGGGCTTTACTGATGAGATGTCCGCGAACTCCTCGCGAAGACCACAACCAACGGCCATGGCCACGGCCACGAGGGCTTTTGGCTCGAACATATGTCTAGTCGATAATAATAAAAATTTCGTTAACAAAAAGTATTTGCGAATATTTTTGTTTGTGTGACCAATTTTTAATTTTTGGGTGTGACCAGTTTTCTCGTCACCAGTTTTCTTGTGACCAGTTTTAGCGTGTGACCAGTTTTATCGTGACCAGTTTTAGCGTGACGGATGATCACGAGCGACCGGTTGTCCTGTGACCGGTTCACATTTGACTAGTAGTCCGTTTACCGTTCAAAAAATCCCCAAAATACACAGACACACATTTTTTCTAGATCATGAAAACGTGATCAGTAATCGATTCTGAGTTCGAATCAGTCAAAATCTCGAGTTCGAATTTTCGCATGATCACAAAACTTCATCTATTGTTACTACATACATACATAGTTAAAGTAAAAATCAAAAATCGGAAATTAATGAGAAACGGGAAAATCAGACTAATCCATGCACATATTAATAATTGTACATTAAAAAACATGAATTTTAAATCCTTCGCGTGCTAGCTAATTTTTTATAATTTAGGTTCGTTGTCCCTGAACTTAATGCATTATGTGAAAAGATTGACATCCATCGGCATTCGTTTGCAGTACGATAAAGTAGAAATCAGCTTTACCGACTGTCACTTCTAATAATGCCATCTAGCGGTACTTAACATTTTACATTTCATTTAACATTTCAAGAAAGTGAAATAATTTATTTTTCGTGTAATAAATTTGAAACCGAGTATGATTAATTATCATTCTCAAATAATTCTGAAACGTAAATAAAAAAAAAAATGATAAACAGGAGAGGGAAGAAATAAAATAAAAAATGAGAAATTATTGAGAAACGGGAAAATCAGACTAATCCATGCACATATTAATGAATGTACATTAAAAAACATGATTTATTTTTAGAGTCGCTAAATGAAATTTTAGAATGGCACTAATAGGTATGCTCATCGATTGTGGTGTTAGCGTCAATTCAATTGTCATTTGACAGATGTCATCGTTCACATAACCTCGAAATGTCATTCGGAAATAGATAATTAGCACTTCTTTTGATTCAATTCATATCATTTTCTTGCACGCAACAATCTAAAACCACTTCTCAATATATTTGAATCTTTGAAAAGATAAAAAATTGAAGTTTCGATACAATTCTAAAATACTTTAGTATTTGTATGCTTTTTAGATCTCTTACTTTTCAATCAAACTTCTATCTATGTATATCCGTGTATACAACTTTTTTAATAACTACAGGAATTCCTGTACAGAGATTTCATACAAATTCAAATTGAATTTGTATAATTTTTTGTAAAGGAGAAAAATAACCATTCAGGCACAATTTTAGAGCATTGTGACGATTATGTGTCGTTAGTTTTAATTAGATGTATTTTTATATTTCAGTGAAGTTTATGATGTAGTAATTGATGGCGGACCGGCTGGTCTCACCAAGCTTTATGAAAATGGGTAGGAAGCTTTGCCGTTGGAGGCCGGCAATCCGATAGACGACCGAGCAAACAGCTTGCCACTCGGAGACGCTATTACAGATCTCGGAGCTGAATGGTTATTATAAATTGTTATTTATATTGATATGCATTTATTTACTTTACAATATAGTCTTTATTGTCAAATGGCTAGGTGTCACGGTGAAGAAAATAATGTCATATTTGAAATGGTCAATGATAATAACCATGTAGAGACTTCCGGGATGGCCGGATTGAACGATGTTTCCACTGGGAGTTAATTATTCAATGAAATATCGGAAAACATGAGCTTATTGTGTTGTGATATGGCCAGGGTTGCCAGACGTCCCCATTTTAGCGGGACTGTCCTGAGTTCAACAGACAAATCCCGAGTCCCGCACTGCCTCTGAAAATCCTGACTTCTCAAAATTTGCATATGTACAAAAATGTACGTAAATAGAAATGGTTTGCTTCAAAATAATAAAGTCTTGTCCTTAAACCAAACATGAAAATCGAATTTTCTTCAATTGTAGAATTATTTAATATTATTTGAAATGTTGACCTTCTATACATAGGTGTCTGTTTATTAAACAAATTCTTACTGAAGCAAACGAAAAAAAAAAATGTATGAGAAATGGATTATATTTTTTAAAGATCTTTCCGCTTGCAATAATTTGTATAAAATTGTGGCCCACATTCTCTCAATTCTACATTCCATTTTTTTGATCGTTCGAAATAGTGAATGTCCCGATCTGTGATTTTGGTAATCTCCCAACCGTGGATATAGCGTATGAGGAATTGGAAAGAATAGCTACTAATTCCGAATCACTCACAATTTTTGTTAAAAATCCATTCCAGCTTCGAAAAAATCTATAGTTGAGATTAGTTTTAGATTGATGTTCCGCGGGGGAACCCGTTCATATGTACATACATATATGAAGAATTCATACGCTTAATGAATTAAATCTGCCACTGCGTACGAATATTCTGAAATAGTACAATATAATGCTGTTACATATATGTACATAAATGATTTATATTATTTCTATTGAATTCATTAATATATGCGTTGTAAGGAGTTAAAAAATCAGACCATTTGATTAAATCTGTTGAACATAAAATAAATTAAATTAATTATTTATTATAAATTAAATTAAAGATTGCCAATGAAATTGTGTCTCATCAATGAGTAATCGTTTTGTGAATGTCAATTTTCAGATACAAAGACCCGTTGAATGCTGAAAATTATGTCGGCGTGCGGAGACCAATCATGGATCAGACGCTGGAATGGTTTCACGAATGGGAAATTTCGCTCGAAGCATCCGATACTTGGCTCGACACAGCCGTCAGTACTTACTTGGAGTATTGGTTGTGTTAGGGTGATCATCTCCTCCACTGGATATTAAACTGTGCTCGATAAATAGTATTTATGCTGGTAAAAATCGCAATATTCATATTCTAAATAATTTTATTACGTTATCTTAAAGTGCATATAACTTTTTTATTATAAATATTGCAGTTTTCTGGATGTTTGTAGACTTCAACTCTCAAATATCCCCAAAGGAAGAAATTATAGAGCAAGTACAGGTTACCGGATGTAACGAGATCGTATTGTGAAGAAAATTTTAATAATCTCCTCATCGTTTAAATAGTGGATCCTTTCTATCCAAACCACGTACGTATCTGAATTATAAATTTAAGAGATTTTCAGTCCCGGAAAGTTCCATGGCATCTATAGATTTGTACCAATCGGAAGTTACTGTAGCTTCTTCGCATCCCTCATCGAAAAAGTACCAACAACAAACAACAAAATCTGCACCAGCTTATTAAATACCTTTCACAGAGGTTTCTTTAAACTCTTCAAGAATGCACCGATGCACACAGAGACCTAATACCCTATTTCTTATTACCCCAGTGGTACCCTTTGCTTCAATACGCATTCAGGTGGGGCCGATCAACGATTGACGCTGTCAACCGTGTCGTCGGAACAGTACGATCGGCATGGGAAGGATCTGTGAAGCGGAGCAAGCATGTCGCTTTCTTTGGTGGCGCTGGACATCCGAAATGCTTTCAACTCGGCTCGATGGGAAAATATCCTAAGAGCCGTGGGGGAGGACCATCGGGTGCCCCGCTACCTGACGAGACTGCTGGAGAGCTACTTTGAAAACCAACTACTGGAATATCGGTGCGGCACTACCGGTGATCTGTCCTCGGTCCCGCAGGGATCTGTCCTCGGAACTGTCCTGTGGAACGCTATGTATGATGGGCTACTGAGGGTGGAGCTCCCGGAGGGTGCCAGCGCCGTTGCTTTTGCGGACGATGTCGCAATCATGGTGGTTGCGAAATCCCTCAGAAGCGTGGAGATCTGCGGCAATGACGCGCTCTATCGGGTGAGGACATGGCTAAATCGCGCTGGGCTGGAACTAGTAGACCAGAAGACGGAGGCAGTGTTCTGTCTCCAGTGTGAGCGCATTGCGCAAGCCCAGCTGCTGCCTGGTAATGAGAGAGGGGTTTTTAGTGAGTAAGAATCTCACACTCCCCCTGGCATTCGGGCCGGGGGGGCCTATGAAAAAAGTGGTACCCTTTGCCTCCAACTGTTCACAGATTCTTAATTCATGGCCTGGAAATCATTGAACATGCTCTAGTGCCCATAAGCCAGCTGAGTGAAGAGGCACAAGAAGTGAGATAAAAAGAATTCAAAAGATATAGAAAATTTTTAATAAAGTGTCACATGAGAAATGGAATGAAGACGTTTTAAATTTACTTTTAATAACACCAGCATGAGAAAAGTATCCACAAAAGAGACTACAAAGTTTGAAAAAGAGGTTTTCTAATTACACTGTTCGACAAATGACGACTTTTTTTTTGGTTCAGAGACGAGATTTTGCCCAGTGAACACGAATCTGGTAATAAAAAGTGTTGATTGGTTCGAGATTCGGAGATATATGTGTTTTTTATGTACTCGTATGGGAATTTTCGCCTCGCGTGCCACTTTTCGATGGGGTTCATGGAGAAGAAACGAAGTTTGCGTCGCATTTTCTCCTCGAAATGGGGGTCCGGGGATGCGTCCCTCCTCTTCGATGTCGGAGGGCGCAGACTCCTCGCGGGAGCTCACCGGCTCCATTTCGAACGCGAGTAAAACCACTACAAAAGATGACTAGAACAATGACAGCTGTCTCGACCTTACCAGCTGACAGCTGTCACTCGCTAGTGCGATTTTCAGTAAATTTCAATTCATGCCCTTCGAAATATTATGTGGCTATTTTTGTTGGTAAACGGACTACTAGTCAAATGTGAACCGGTCGCTCTAGATCGGTCACACGTGATCACCCGTCACCCTAAAACTGGTCACGAGAAAACAGGTCACACCCGAAAATTGGTCACAAAAAAACTGGTCACACACACAAATAAAAAAATGGTCGAATTTTTGGGTGTGACCAATTTTCGGGTGTGACCAATTTTCGGGTGTGACTAGTTTTCTCGTGACCAGTTTTAGTGCGACGGGTGATCACGTGTGACCGATCTAGAGTGACCGGTTCACATTTGACTAGTAATCACTAGAGGTAGGATAGTCACAGTGCTATCCATTGTTCCATTTTTGTAAATCCTTTGTAAAAAAAGGTTCGGCAAACCTTTAACAATGCATTTACAATCTTTGAACAATACGCGGCACCTTCTGGGTCCGGTGACTAGTAATCACCGAACCATTTTTGTTAGACGAAACACTATAGCGTTGTGCACAAAAAATGGTTCACTATTGTCAACTATCTTTTTGCCCTCTTGCTTTGTAGGGTATGTACATATGTATACATTTTTTGAAAAAATATAAATATAAAATTATATATGAATGCATAAGCTAAAAACCAATCAATTTTATTTTTTAGTTTATGCAATGATATTGCAAGCCACCGAATGGATGATAACACCTGTAACCCACTTGAATGACTTTTCCGGGAGGTTAATGAATTTTGGTATGTAAAAAGTAATAAATTTTGAACCTGTAATGGAAAAAATAATTTTAAAATTATATGATTACCTCTTTAACCCTTAAATTAATTCCTGAAAGTCTGGCCAGTCAACCGGTTAATGAAGTATTTACATTCAAATGACCAAAAAATGTAGTATTTCTACTAGCCGTTGACCACTTGTTCTAAACCAAGATAAGCATAAGTTAATTAAAAAATAAAAATCTTGAAAAATGACTATTCCCTGAATGATGGTACTCATGGTGAACGGATTATTGCGCAAATTGCGACCGCGCGCACAACAATCGTTGCCACAAAAATCGCGAATACGGAATATCTGGCACTCGAGTTCTCGTTATTACAATATTTGGCGTGGAGTTCTTTCGATTGATGGAGTTTTTGGGTGCCAGATGTTCCGTAATCGAGATTTTAATAATTAATAATCACAGAACCGGTATTCATATGTTGCCGATTGGCGTTAATGTAGTGGATAACGACAATAACTAGAGTTTCCTTTACCACAAACTCGCGATGAATTATACAAAACCCAATCATATTACTCATTATTACGGTAAATAGATTATTTCGCACATTGCTATCGCGCACACGACAATCATTGTCACGAAAATTGTGAACACGGAATATCTGGCACTCGAACTCTCTTTAGTGCGATGGATAGAATTTTTGGGTGCCTGATAATCACCGAACCCATTTTTACATTAGTTTGTTAATGGAACTAAAATCACTCGCAATCCATAATCAGATTTTCAAATGTTTCACTTTCACTTAAAATTGTAAGACAACGGTCAGCGAATGTGTAGCGTCTTTTGGCAATAAGCTAATGTACTAAGTCGGAATAAAATATTTGCACCCCCTTTTTTATGTTATGAAACAAAGATATTGCTAAGTATGTCCTAATCACAGTGAATGTACCATTTATTTCTTCGGTTTCTAATTTGATTCCCTATCAATGGCATATTTATTTTGCTAGAGCCCCTCAGGCACGGCGTTACAAATTTCTGAGATCCTTATTTATTTTACATATGTAGATATATACCAGGAAGGCTTGACAGGAAGACCCCAATGTGCCTTCCTAGACAATTAATAATAAACAATGCAGTATTTTTATTACACAAATCACTGTATTTCGAGAAGCTGAAGAACACGAAATTAACAATTTATTAATTTATTAATAAATTAATCCATTTATGGATAGACATCTATGGATACTTGTACATATTTTTTTACAAGTTGTACATATATTAAATATACAGAAGATGATTTTTTTTTGCCAATTTTGAGGAACCGTTTCAACAATGATTAGATAAAATTGGCAAATTCTGACAAGAAACAATCGACTTGGAGTCACAAATATCCAAATTCGATCCTGGGCTAATATATTAAAGATTAGCACAGGATCGAACCCAATCAGTGGCGTAGCGTGAATTCCCGGTGCCCCCCCGCAATATATTTTACGGCGCCACACCTCCCCCCCACCCCCTCCCCCATATATTAATATTAGAAAAATAACTTTCCAAATTAGTATTTATACTTTTTTACGTATCGATATGTGTACCTATATATCAAAGTGCATTAAAGTTTAATCTGGACGACCAACAAGCAGTGCACAATCTGTTTAAAGTCTCCGTCACGGGCCCGAATGTGAAACGTCCGAAAACGCAAACATCGGAAGGCAAAGATCGAAAATCAAAAGATCAAAAAAAAGGGTGCATGGTAAACGGTACATACTCACTTAATTTGCGCGAGCAGGATACAACAGGAACAAGAGAAACGGGCTTTTCCTCCCATATTGATGTGCGCGCGCAGAATACGGGAGGAAAATCCTGTTCCTCTTGTTCCTGTTGTACCCTGCTCGCGCAAATTAAGTGAGTATGTACCGTTTACCATGCACCCTTTTTTATCTTTCGACTTAAGATCAGACCCAAAAAATATAAACAAGAATAAGAGAATTCTCAGCTAATAGGTTGAAGTGGCACTGACGTTCAAAAGATGGAAAAAAGACGGTAGTCTTCTAGCCCTATTGGCATAGATCAATTACACAATGAGGATAAATTCAAAATATGTTAATGTATGTACATACACATATAGTACAGATAGGCTGAAAAATAAGAGAAGTTTTTAAAAAAATTACGGAACAAATGAAAAAATCCGTGAAAAAGGCGCGCTTCGTGGCGCCCCCCCTGCATTGCGGGGTCTGCGGGCGCGGTAGTTATGCCACTGAACCCAATATTCTCTTGGTGCTAAACATAAACGCAATCAGTGAGCCATACTGATGGGTACCTCAGATAAATACATACTAGAATAAGAGAAAACAAAAAAATGAGGTTAGTAACGTTAATAATTGCGTTACGCTTACGAGGGTATAGTTATGAGATTTTAAAATCATTTTACAAAAGTAAAAAATGCAGGTTATCTTGAAAACTGTAAGGCTTTGTATTATGGGGTGACGCGAAAATTGGTCCACTGCCAAAATGTACACGCGACAATTGGTTCATTACCAATTATGTATTATGGTAAGTGTAATGACCTCTAAAAGCACCCTGTATAAAAATGAAGAAGCTTCTCTTTCTCCTCAGCTCCATAAAACATGATAAAGCTCCTCAGAACAATTAATGAAAAATTGAAAATCGTCTAATTTGTAACAAATCTCTTCTATGAAGACCACGAGATGGTGTAAGCTTGAATATTCAATTCAGACTGATTTGATTCAAATATTTTCAACCATCATTCGCATACTTTCTGTCGGATACCGAATGAAGGCGAAAGCCTTCTACGATATTTTAAGAAAACATTATTTGCACATGGAGCTCAAGGCTGCTGATATTCCTGATATAAATATGGTGTATTCCAATATATTCCAGTTCCAGTGTATATTCCAATATGGAGCAGTGACATCGCATGGGGGAAGTTGCAGACCGCACCAGGGTGTCACCATCCTGGGGGGAGGGGGGTGACACCAAATGAAGAATATAATTTGGGTAATTGGACTATTCGTCACATTGGGGTGGTTACAAAGACAATTTTTGCCATGAAAATCGCGAATACACAATATTTAGCACTGAAGTTCTCGTTACTATGATAGTTATCGTTAGTATTGTTCAGACTATGTCTGATGATCGGCTTTCGTGGCCTTACGACCCACGATTTGGCCGATATATTTTTGTGCTGGCCACCCTGAGACAGCGGTTGGCACACAAACTGACAGTTGTCAATAGCGGTTTGGCGCGTAAACACCCCGGTGTTTACGGGGCCCACCTCGCCACCGAAATCACCAGCTAGAGGCTGGTGAGGGTTGTGACGATACTTGGAGACCAGCTCCAGTATCCGTCCGGTGTGCACCAGAGGAAGCTTGGTCTGCCTTCGTCCAGAAGGCAGACAACTGAGCTACGCGTGGCTAACCTCAAAAGGCACGTGTGGTTACTTTGTTACTCCCCCCCCCTCCTGTCCCCCCTGCTTGATCTCTGTATATATATATATATATATATATATATATATATATATATATATATATATATATAAAATACAGTCACCATACAAACAGAATTACAACCTGTTTTCATTATTATACAATTTCCTCCCTTTTTCCACATCACGCATCCCACGCACATTACGAAGGAGAAAGGGACATAGCAGAGCAGCCGACATCAGCAGAGACCAGACCACCGACGACGAAGGAAGGCACCTTGAGGAAACCAGCCCCGCCCAAGCTTACCACTAGCTATCTCACAAAACCGACTTCCGGGGTGCTCTCGAGTTGAACATCCCTGGAGTCTGTACATTTTGGTCCTTCGATTCCGTATGTCTTCAGAGCTGGTCTTCCAACGTCGTCGAATCCAGGTTGGTCGTAATTAGCATTTTTCTGTTGTTGTTGCTATTTTTTTTGGTCGTCAACGTCCATTTTGTTTTTTCCCGCGTCCATTTTTTCCTTTGTTTGATTTCGTCGCATTTCAATAATGGCGTCTTTGAGTACGCTTAAAAATACGCGGAAAAGCATTCGCGCTCGGTTAACGAGAAACGCGAATCAATTGGGGGACGATCTGAGCATCTTCGAGCTCAGAATCAGGCTCGAAACAATCAGACCATTACTGTCTGAATTCGAAGCGATCCAAGCTCAGATAAACGAGCTGGACCAAGAAGAGGCGCAGGCCTCCGAATCCGTCGTGGACCTATTTGATAGGGAGCATATGGCCTTCATATGCCTTCGTGCGATGCACCGAAGCAATCAATTTGCGTGAGCCGCAATTGAGCGCTTCACCGTTAGATGGCGCTAACCTCACAATGTCACCTGTACCGCAATCAAATTCGGCAATCAAATTGCCCCGTTTGGAGTTGCCCACCTTCGAAGGCAACGTCCAAAATTGGCCGCTTTTTTCACAACGCTTCTTGGCCGCTATGGCCGGCGAGAGTTCGCAAATCGCCCGGTTCCAATACTTACTAGGAAGCCTAAAAGGAGAGCCCCAACGTTTAGTTGACGGCTTGGAATTAGCTTCAAATTCATTTACGAGCGCGTGGTCCATTTTGGATCAACGCTATAACAACAAAAAAATTGTTGTTCAGTATCACCTTCAGGCATTGCTTGAAGCCGAGCCAGTCGTGAGCAACAATCACGTCAGTCTGCGTCGTCTCATAGATGATGCCAACATGCATGTACGTGCGCTCGTTAACTTGGGCGTCCGGGTCGAGACCTGGAACGAGATTCTGGTGATGTTTATCACCAGAAAACTCGACCGGAGTACACTTCAGCAATGGGAGCTTCAGACTCCCAAGTATGAAGACTGCACGTTTAGCAAAATAATGCATTTTCTAACGTGCCAGTGCCAATCGATGGCAAATGCCGACTTCGTCTTAAAAGGCGAGTCGAATCCTCGACCAAGAACCATTACGAATCCGAAGGCAGCAGTTCTGCATGTGAGGAGGGAACGCCTCTCCTGCATCAGTTGCAGCGGAAGTCATTCTCTGCTAGCCTGTCCATCATTCCGCCAAATGAGCGGTGATGAGCGTAGGTCGAACGCCATAAAACGTCGACTATGTCTCAACTGCTTGAGGCCAGGGCACATAGTTCACGCGTGCCAAACAAAGCAGAGATGCTTCAAATGCGGTCATGCCCATCACACCATGTTACATGACTCAACTCCATACCAAACTTCGCCTTCAAATAAGGCCAAACATTATCGGAGCCCCAAGAAATCAGAGAACGCCAAACCCGTAAAATCATCGTTGGTTTTACACTCGGTGAGACGCGTATCGCCTTCTCACGCCCGAACTGTCCTGTTATCCACCGTGGAAGTACAAGTTCGCGGCGGAGATGGGCGTTCGCACAAGGTTCGAGCATTGTTAGATAACGGCTCCGAACTCAACCTCATCTCTGAAGACTTAAGAAGGCGACTCGCCTTAAAGTCGAAAAGGATGGACGTCAACCTGGTAGGAATAGGTTCAAATAGGACGTCCATTACTAGTGGCGCGGTAATTCGAATTCTACCGCGCATCCCCAATCAGGGCTCCAGTGTTGATCTCGATTGCGCAATCATGCCCGAGATCGCGAATCAACTTCCATCGCGCAACGTGTCCGAGATTCGGAGCCATTTGCCGCTTCATCTCCCCCTTGCCGATCCGTCATTCGATATTCCCGGTACAGTGGATATGGTGATAGGCAGCGCCGCCAATGATGCGATGTTACGCAATGGCAAACGTACCATTTTAGTTCCCTCCAAGTCACGCGGTGACAGAGGAGGACGCATCGCGATGATGAATACAGCTTTCGGCTGGATATTGGGCGGCTCTCTAGAAGCGCCCACAGTTTCAAGCGATTCTCGGAATTGCCATCACACAACGGGTCGTGATCCGTTATCTTGTTTTGGCGCGAGACGTCCAGTCAAGACAGTTACGCGTCCCCTGGACGAATCGCGTATTTCCGCGGTACGAAGATTCCGCTTGCCGAAGCGCAATGTACCCGCGCCCTTTAACCCTCACATCTTTCGACCTTCCCAACCCAGCTCCCATAACTCCTGGCCAGTTCCTAGTTGGCGCACCACTAGTTGCGCAACAGCAGGAGGATCTGGTCGATCAGCCCGGAGCGAGGGTGCTACCACACCAGCACATGCAGCAGCGGCCCCTGGCAGACAGGGGCACAGGAGTAGGTCCTACTACTCCTCCATCAGCAACACCAAGCGAGCAGTCCGGCGAGTAGCTCGACTGCCAGTCGAGCAGCACTCAGTGAATTTGTGCAACGGTGTGGCGAACGTTCAAAACGTCCCACATTAAAGTTGGCGTCTTTAATTTGTGTTGTGATTTAGTTAAATGTGTTTCCATTTAGTTTTTTTTGTCTCTTGTTTGTTGATTAGTGTTGGTAATGGAGCTATCAATGCATATGGGACATGTAACGGCTTAACAATATTGTTACCTAGCACTGGTGTTGGTTTTTTGTTGTTTTTTGTTTGTTTGTTTGTTTGTTTACCTTGTTGGTTGTTTCTTGCGGGCTTAGTCAGCTGTTAATGTACAGCGGGACGATTGACGGTGGACGAACCTTTGTTTTGATTACTAATTGTGTATTGTTTATGTCTTTTTTGTTTTGTTCTTTTGTTATCTCATTTGTCATGCTTCATTAGTCTCTTGATTAATTCATTTGTTTTGGAATCCGATCCTCTGGATTCCAACGGGGGGAGTATGTTCAGACTATGTCTGATGATCGGCTTTCGTGGCCTTACGACCCACGATTTGGCCGATATATTTTTGTGCTGGCCACCCTGAGACAGCGGTTGGCACACAAACTGACAGTTGTCAATAGCGGTTTGGCGCGTAAACACCCCGGTGTTTACGGGGCCCACCTCGCCACCGAAATCACCAGCTAGAGGCTGGTGAGGGTTGTGACGATACTTGGAGACCAGCTCCAGTATCCGTCCGGTGTGCACCAGAGGAAGCTTGGTCTGTCTTCGTCCAGAAGGCAGACAACTGAGCTACGCGTGGCTAACCTCAAAAGGCACGTGTGGTTACTTTGTTACTCCCCCCCCCCTCCTGTCCCCCCTGCTTGATCTCTGTATATATATATATATATATATAAAATTCAGTCACTATACAAACAGAATTACAACCTGTTTTCATTATTATACAATTTCCTCCCTTTTTCCACATCACGCATCCCACGCACATTACGAAGGAGAAAGGGACATAGCAGAGCAGCCGACATCAACAGAGACCAGACCACCGACGACGAAGGAAGGCACCTTGAGGAAACCAGCCCCGCCCAAGCTTACCACTAGCTATCTTACAAAACCGACTTCCGGGATGCTCTCGAGTTGAACATCCCTGGAGTCTGTACAAGTATGATGGACTTTTCGGCTGCCAGATGTTCCGTTATAGAGATTTTAGTGACTTTGTGACGAGTAATTTGTGACCAGTAATCACCGAACCATAATTTGATATGTATTTTCTTATGGAGGAATTTATTAAGATTTAGTTTGTTTAATATTAGTTTTTTTAGTCGGGAAACGAGAAACGTTGGGTTGGGAAAGGGTGACTTCCCGACTTGCTACACAGGGTAACACCATCGCTTGTGACGTCACTTCATACGCATTCGGTGCGGTGCATAAATCGTTAAATCGACTAGGGCTGCCCACCCAGTCGTCCGCGGCTTGATTTTAAGTCGATCTTTTCTCCATTCTTAAAATGTACGTATGTTGATAAATGTTACCCGAAAATATCTGAAACACAACCGACATATTCGTTGTGCATATGTTTCAGATAAATGAATGATGTATCATATCGATGTGCATATGTACATATACATTAATATACATATACTAGTGTTGGACCCGTATACCCGTAATTTTGTTGTATAAAAAAAAGTTGTCTTGTCTGAAAAATTACTGTACTGTTATTTTACAATCATTGATGTATAAATTTTGCAATCATTTATAACATAAAGACGATGGTAATATTTTTAGATATTTTCCGCTAATTAAAAATTTCTTTGAATAAAAAAAGATTGGTTATCCCAGTTCAAAAATTATTATCAGAGTACGGATAGCCAAGGTGCCGCTCATTGTTCAATTGTTGTAAATGCTTTGTAGAAAAGGTTCGGCAAACCTTAAACCTTCATATGTTTGCGGATGATACGTTAGTTTATATTGTAGGTGATGATGTTTAGGGAATTACGGTATTTAAGTGATTGGTTATGTGAGAATAAACTGAAAGTGAACTTAAGTAAGACTAAGATGATGTGGATGAATAATAAAAAAGTTGTGAGTGATGTGATTATGGATGGGAGAGTGGTAGAAGTAGTAGATAATATTAAGTATTTGGGCATTTATTTGGATTGTAAATTAAGTTTTAAGGTGCACGCAGATAATATTATTAAAAAAATGGCAAAAAAAGTTGGTGTACTTTGTAGGTTAAGAAATTTATTAAGAATAAAAAGTAAAATATTTATTTATTTATTTGGAAAATTTACAGTTTATTAAGTTACATAGATTGATAGTAAAAAAACATAATTATGTTAAGTAAACCATTAATAATTTTCACATATAGGTAAAAAAAAGAAAAGCTCAAACATTTAAAATAAGAAACAAAAATGATAATAGAGTAAGATAGTTAGAGAAAACAAAAAGAAAAAAATAGAAATAGCAGTATAATAAAAATATCAAAATAATAAGAATAATAATATGATAAAAATTATGAAATAATAAAAATATTATAATATATAACAAAAAACAAAAAGACAAAATAAAAATTCATAATCACAATCGTAAATTTTCAATAAAATTAATCATCGAAAAACAAATTTGCAATAATCACTCTAGCTTGTATAGCATTAATATTAAATAAGTCAAACATAGAAATTGTTAAAATTAGTGTGTTGATGGTGGAGCTTGCATGCCAGATGAATGAGCTTCTTCCATAATTAGAAAAAGTATTAGGTATGTAAAGGAGCTCATTACATCTAGTCATTCTATTTGGCACACGCAATGATAGTCTGCTCAATAATTGAGGACAGTCGATCGAGCCGTTAAGGATGTTCAAAATTGTTGAGATGTCAGCTATCTCCCTTCTTTTGACAAGTGGAAGTAGATGCTGACACCTACAAGCATCTTCATAGGAAGTATAGGATAATCCAAAACGGCTACTGATGTACCTCAAGAATCTCTTCTGAATGCGCTCCAATCTGTCTCTTGCACCAGAGTACTCTGGGTTCCAAACTTGGGATGCAAACTCAACAATACTTCTTACGTATGCACAATATAGCATTTTGTATGATTTAATAGAAGTAAAGCATTTGGAGGACCGGATGACGAACCCGAGGGCCTTCGACGCTCGAGCTACAACATTGTCAATATGTTTACCAAAGGATAGATCAGAGTTTAAAAAGACTCCCAAATCCCTAATTTCCGATACCCTTGTGAGTCTATGTCCGTTGATTGAATGAGGAAAGTCAACTGGACATAGTTTTCTGGTGAAGGTTATGCAGGAGCATTTTGCTACATTAATTTCCAACTTATTTATGCTGCAATAAGCCTCTAGCCTGAACAAATCATCTTGTAGGGCCAAAGCATCATTTCGGTTGTCTATTCTCTTGAAAATCTTCATATCATCAGCAAATAATAGTACACTTGAATTCTGAAAACATTTTTCAATATCGAAGATGAAGATATTGAATAATAGAGGTCCCAAGAGGGAGCCTTACATACATTAAACCTTCGATATTGTTATTATTTCAGACGGGAAGTGCATAGATCGTGATTTTATCATGACTGACGGATTTCACAATTTCAACAGAGCTGGTCAGTTAAATGAACGCAATCAGTAAATAAGAAATTTGAATATTATATTGTAGTATGTATGTATAAGTATCAGCAGTGTAATACCCCTCCTCCCCCCCATTGAATTGATATCGATCTCTTACATGGCGACATATGTATGTATATGTAAGTATGCACAGGTGTACTTCTTGGAATTACATATTAACATTCTACGAATCCTCCATGGATTTAGTAAATCTGTTTAATCCTAAAAATTATACGTTTACGTATAATTTCATCAATTTAGTATCTACATATACATATATTAATATGTACTTGTTATTATGTCAATAAAATGTGTATTTATAGAATATGAAAAACTGTTTTCAGAATTCTTACATAGATTGTATGTACATATGTTTTTAGTTGGACAACACATTCAACCTACTTGGCCCTGTTCTAACGATGAACCATTCGAGATTTCAGCATGGTCCAAACAATTCACTGTAAATATTATATAATATAATATTTATATAATAAATAAGAAGAGCTCAAAATTTTCAAATAAATAATCATTTTATATTTATAGGTATGTTCCGAGGAATGTTCCCCGAAAAATCATTGCAACTCCACCTGCAAGTGTTGCGATGCCTTCTTCACAATCCATGACATATTTAGAAACATCACGACAGGAAATACAGATGCTTACGGTTTCGGAAACTAAACGTGATAATTATTGAAATTATTGAAATTACAAACTTAAAGGATAAGAAATAAGGATAGCAATCAATTGTCTGTATTTCAAGCCACTCGATCGTATTAAATTTACAAGTTTAATAATACAAGATGTCAAATGTTCAACTTTTAACACATTTTTGCACAATACTTGTTGATGTATAATACAATGAATTATAGTTAAATTGTAATCGGGACACTTTTTGGAAAATTTATCCCGGATTTTCTTTAATGGTCCAATATTTTTACCCGTCAAACTTGGTGTTCTGTCAGTTGTTATTTTTTTTAGGCAATTAACAACTTTTTAAAAAATATCAGCTCCCGTTGTTTGATCTTTAAGTGATTCCAATGACAACAGCTCTTCAATAATTTCAAATTTAGAGTTACATCCGCGTATGAAAATTAATAACTGTGGGGTATCTTTTCGATCATCACTTTCGTCGAGAGCTATCGAGTACCATGTGATCGATTCTAATATTGATGATAATTGCTTATTAAAGTTTGTATTCTAGTTTGCCGTCTAGTTTGGCCCAAATTTGAATTCTAACTTATGTCAGAAACGATAAACCATTTAACAAATCAACAAAAATTTCTCACAAAGACCCTCACTAATAGATCTTTTATAGATAATGGTTAGTGGCAAAGTTAGGCTTTCAGCACATTTTGAGATAAAAATTGGAGAAATTAAATCTGGGCCTGCTGATTTATGAATATCAGTTGATTTCAAAATATTTAATACTTTTTCACTTCGAATTTCAATTGATCCAATTTCAGAGGAAGTTGTGACAGAACAGACGTTGGTTGGTAAGGGATAAGAGGAAGTCGATTGATTAGAGACAGGTTTAAGGAACGTCGAGTAAAAGAAGGAAGAAAACAAATTACAAATGTCCACCCCCGTACCAGTAGTAATGTCACCATGATACAGAATATGAGGTAGGATGTTGTTTTTGTTCCTCGATTTAATGTAGGACCAGAATGCTTTGGGATTCAAGGAAATGTCGTTTTCTACTTTAGTCATATAATTTTTGAAACATTCTTTCTCTAAAGTTTTTGCCCGATTGCGTAATAGTACAAAGGTATGATGGTCAGCCAAGTTGTTATAATTTTTGAATTTCTTAAAAAATTTGTACTTTTCCTTCAGGATTTTTTTTAGGGGTGCAGTATACCAAGCGGGAAATTTTCTACTTTGAACATGTTTCTGTGGGATATATTAAATTATATATAAGTTTATAAAATGAATTTACAGCATCATCAAAAGAAACAATATGTAAATAAGACCAAGAAACAGAGTTTAATTCATTTTGAATCTCGTTATAGTTACCAAGATCAAAAAGGAATCTAGTATAAGGTTTAGATCTAAGTGATCGATAAATAGTTAGATCAGCAGTAATTAAAAGAGATTTATGATAAGGATCTTCAGGAACGAGAGGATCTAAACAGGCATCTACTACCAAATGTTCATTTGATAAAACTAGATCAAGAATACGGCCGAATAAGTTAAGTACTCCATTATATTGTTTAAAGTTACAAAAATGTAATGCATCAATAAGAGTCATTTCGGTGCTTCTTAATGAATTGATAGGCATAAGTCCTCCTCTGGAGATATCCTGGGACCATTGGATATTACTTAGATTGAAATCTCCCACGATTAAAAATCTATCATCCGGGTAGTTTGTTGTTTGTTGGCCTTACCAGAGCGAACCAGCCTCGCGAAGAAGCTAAATCTCTGCATTAACTGTCTGCGTCCTGGCCACAAAGCACACAAACGCGTTGCTCCCACTGTCGCAAAGCACACCACACACTGCTGCACGCTGAGTCCCATAGCACTTCCAGGTACCTAGACGCCGCTCATATCCCAAAGGAAGCAAGTTTCGCTAATGAAGCGCCACACGCGTCTAGCCTTCATTCCCTGCATTCAACCACCAGGGCAGCAACAGCCCCTCGCACCGTTCTGTTATCCACAGTGGTGCTGTCTGCCCGTGGGAGCGATGGGCGTTGGAATAAGTGTCGAGCACTGCTCGACAGTGGGTCGGAACTCAACATCATCTCTAATGTCCAACCACATGCATTGAATGCAAGCATGGTCGGGGTAGGCTGTCAGGAAACGCCAATCTCCCAGGGCGTAGTCCTGCACGTTGCCAAAATAAAGGAGATGGAATTCTTAGTAATCCCCAAGATCATGAACAAAGTTCCATCCAGAGACGTGTCGGAATTACGGTTGGGGTTGCCACAGCGCATTTACCGTGCTGACCCCACATTTGATTCCCCGGGTGCAATCGACATGGTCCTCGGATGCTTGGCATTCCATCAGTCCCTCAAAAACGGTAGGAGGAACATTTCAATTCCTCCATCACTCACCAGCGAACGGGGCTCTACCATTCACCTGTTGAACACTTCGTTCGGCTGGGTTGTTAGTGGGGAACTGGGCTCAGTCCCAACCACCAACCGCTCCGGGAACTGCCATCAGACAGCTTCTCGTGATCCGTCGGCGGACCGAAGAGTTCGTTTGCCGAACCCGCTTCTAAAAGAAGCCACGGTAAACCCGCACCCGTTGTTTCTCATGTCATCCAACCTCTCCACCCCAAATCCAGTCTTGCCTGGTCAATTCCTAGCTGGCGAACCACTGGTTGCTCAACAGCGGGAGGATCTGGTCAATCAACCCGCAGCGCGGGCGCTACCACACCAGCATCTGCAGCAGCGGGCAGAGATGTTCACTGGAGGAGTGCATCATACTCCTTCAACAGCAACACCAGGAAGGCAGCCCGACGAGTAGTCGAGCGGCATGCAGAACATGGTGCTAACCCTGGGGCGAGTCACGCTGGTGCATCCTGGGAACGACGGCGTCGCACGGATTATCAGTCTGTGTACTCAGAGGGGTATCACCGAAAGGGCAGCTGGCGAATCGCCCGTTGGCCCCCTGACCAGCCAAATAGGCCTGGGTGCACTCACTGTTCTCCCTCCCCCATATAATTTTGGGTTTGTGTTTGTTCTGTGGTGATGGTAAAATTGCCGGTGTAGTAGTTTTGGTGGTGTGGTTTTGGTGCGCTAATGACGCTTTACCCTTTTAAGTTTGCTTTTTTTCTTTTGTTTGCAATTGACGCTTTTCCCTTGTAGTAGTTGGTTTGTTTCCTGTCGGTGTGCTTGTGACGCTTTTTACCCTTGTAGTGTGGTGGCTGTCTTTAGTTCCTAAGAAAATGTTTGAAAATCACGTTAGAAATAGTACCTCCATATCCAATGCTTATGTCTTATGTACATACTGCTTATACGCATGTACTGCAATGTATTCATTTATCATTTAAATAGGCTTAAATAATATCCGTTCAAATTGAATGTAGTTTCAAGTGTGGAACTTATTTGTTAACAATTTATATACCTCCCAGGATGAAGATAAGAACATTTCTTTTAGTGAAAAATTCACATTTTGTATTTGTTGTGTATTCTTGTATAGAATGTTGATGTTCGTTATCATTGTTCGGACCTCAACGTGGACCTAAATATTGACTACTCGTTCGGAGGAGAATGAGTGTAATTAATTACCATGGAAATCTTTTGTATACGTGTTCAGGATAATCTATCACGGATGCGGAATGTACGCATATTTTTTCGATTCACATATTAGCTTTGCAAATAATTCTTTATCGATATATAATACATATTGATATTAAATAAGATATTTAATTGTAACATGTGTTTGGTTTTAAGTATATGAATAAAATATTTGAATCAATTGGGTTCGCACGCTGTAATGTTGAATTTATTTCGAATATTTTAAATAGATATAGTGTAATAATTTGACGATGTCCGTCATTAAATTTAAGCAAAGTCCACTATCTGAATCAAATGAATTGTATGTTGAAATCTTTGTTAATATTCCAACCCGGGGAGATTGTTCGAGCCAAAAGCCGACATGGCCGTGTTTTGGGCTCTTACGGACTGCGCGCTCGTCTGCCGATGCGCGCCAGCTGTCAAACCAGACGCTCGCGAGACGCCAACCGAGAAGGTCTTGGTGTGGCTGGTCTACCCTTCCTGACCGGCCAGCGTACTCATCCACAGCCCCGCCATAAAGGGGCAGAGGCGCCGAGCAAAACTCCTCGGCTCGGCCATTCAACTGTCAATAAACAGGTTAAGCTAAACTGACTTTCTAATTCCCCCACGCCGCACCGTTCCAGAGCGAGCTGATCGAGACGACGACGACCACATACACAGTCGCTGGTCATCTACCCACACACACTCAGCCCCCGCAGCTATCGAAACATTGCTATTAATGCTTAATTGACGCTTCTCTACGCAGCACCGATCTGGGCGGATTCCATGGAAATAGAAAGGACGAGGAAAAAGTATGCCTCAGTACAGCGGAGGAGCGCACTCAGAGTAGCCACGGCGTACTCGACTGTCTCCGAGAACGCTGTTCTGGTAGTTGCAGGAATCAACCCGATCGATCTGCTCGCAAAGGAGAGGAAGCAACTCTTCGACGGCTCGAGAGGCAATGCATCGGAATCCCGAGAAGCAGCGACACGCAGGCGGAAGGAAATACGGCAAAAGCTGATGAGGTGCTGGCAGAGGCGGTGGGACGAAGAATGTAAAGGACGCTTTACCTACAGGATCATCCCATCCGTGGGCGACTGGGTCGAGAGGAAACACGGCGACACCAGTTTCCACTTGACACAGCTGCTGACGGACCACGGCTGCTTTGGCAAGCACATCCACAGGATACAAAAGGAGGCCGAAACAAAATGCTACCACTGCGAAGCCGAAGTGAACGACGCAGAGCATACCCTTTTTGAGTGCCCAGCTTGGGCGGAAGAAAGAAAAAGAATGAAGGAAATCGGAGTGACCTCACCTGAAAACCTGGGCAAGACGCTAATAGAGAAGATGGAAGCTTGGGTAGTCATCGACACGTTCGCGTCAACGGTGATGCGCAAGAAAGAGGCGCATGAACGAGAGAGAAGAATGCACGCGAGATGAATGGAATAAAGAAAGAAAGAACGACTAGAAACAAAGAATGAACGAAGATGAATGAATGGACCACCACTCCTTGAAGTAATACACAGAGGTCCCAGAGAGTGGAGGTCGGGGGTGGGGTTTAGCCGGTAAAATCCGGCACTACCCTGCAATTCGGACTGTAGGCTGTCTTTCGAAGATTCCCCACCTCCAGCGCAGCGAAAAAAAAAAGATGCTAAAATCGTAAAATATGCGAATAGATGCTAAAATAATAAACAAAAGTGAAATTTGCATAAAATTTATAAAATTAATAGACAATGTAGAAGGGTCTTCCTATCCCTTTGCCCATTTATTATGTGAAGAAATTGAAAGGATAAAACAGAGCTTGCAGTTTACTACAGACGGTGTTTTTTCTGTCGAAACCAAGCGACTGCTTTTGTCTACTACTGCAAACAAAAGAAGACAATTGGAGCTGTGTATCCAAAAGGCTGCTCAAAAAAGCGTTTTAAAACTAGACTTGCACTCAAGACTAAATGAGAAATCTATTCCTCCGAACATTGAGTAAACTATTCAATCCATCTGTGGCAGGTTCAAAATCTAATATTAATGTTAAAGAAACAGTTTTGTTTTTTAGAAACCTGCCATTGTTTAATGTAATGTAACAGAGGCTGAATGTTTGGAAGGATATCAGCACTTTTTAGACAATTAATAGAGAATATAAAAAAGTTGATCCACGCCGGATATATCGCTATTATTGATGACAACAAAAATTAAATATGAAGAGTTTGGTTGTGTCGTTCTAAAATCTATTTGGAGTCCCGTTAATAGTGTGGATGCTGAATGGTATTTTAGTAAATACAATATAATTGTTACCGTTCGTTGCACGAATCTAAAAAAATTATCTGTAGAAATATGCTCCATTTTAAGTTTTAATCAATTTTAATTGGTATTATATTTTTATATTCATATTTTTTCTTTGTATTTTTATATTCATGTTTTTTTTATTGTAATTTTAATTTCAAAATATTTTTGAATTTTTCTAATATCTTTTAATGGTTGTGTTGTCTTTAAATTGTATATGTACATAAATTTTGTTAAAATTCATCGAAATTTTTTATTATTTAAAATTAAACTCTTCATAAAAATAGATGCTAAATTGAACAATTTTAATGCCCAAAAACGCTAAAATGCAAAATGAAAATGTTAAAATTGACAAAAATAGATGCCCAAAATACGGGTCTCTACCGATGACCTATTACCGATACATATTAAAATACTTAAACAAAATTATTTACTCGTTAATAAGAATATAAATCAGTTAGTTTATTGAAAAAAACGTGTAGTGATAAATTTAAAATATTCTCGATATTGTAATTAACGTTTTCTCGAGAAACAAGAATCTCGAATTTTCATAATAAAATATTCTCGAGAAATGAGAATCTCGAAATTTCACATCAAAATTTCACGAGATTTCTCGATCACAACCTCTAGGCGTGCTGTCAATTATGGTGAAATAAATGAATCCTTATTCATAATCATAAATTGAGATTTTGGCTTCCTTAGAAGCATAGTGAGAATTTTATACTTACTCTACTGTGGATATTCTGCAATTTAATCATTTATTCTTCTACTTTTGGGTACACATTGTAAGAGATATAATTAAAAGAATCAGGGTGAAAAAAATACGATAGTGTTCTTTTTTTGTAAATTCAATTTTATTTACATTTATAAAAGCAAAACATCATTTCTGAACAATTAACGGTGAAAATATAATGAAAAACATCAGACTACAAATAATACGACATTGTACTTTTTTTTTGACAAATTCAATTTTATTAACAAATATAAATGTAAAATATCAAGTAAAATTGGACACACGGGGACAACTGCGATCAAACTCACACCACATTTACAAAATATAAATTCAAAACCCATTACAAATAAAATGTAAATTGCAAACGCTATTTTTACTTGAAATTAAATAGGTTACGCTCTTTTGCAAATTTTATTTTTATTTATTTATTTAAATTAATCATGCACAATCTTCTTCCAGATTACTCCAAATCAACTAGTGGACTACACAGATCAAGATATGTACAAAAATTATAAATAAAAACATGATTATTATACATTTTTACAATTACCATATATGTAGATTGCCATCAAACCCATACCAAATAAATTTGTTCAATATTTTGAATAAAATTATACATGCTGTTTTGCAAATGGAATGAACTCTACCTCAAACACATAAATAAGAGATACACATACGTATATATTCATACATAAATACACCAAGAGAAATCGTACACACCTACGTGTAAATTTAATTAGTGGAAAATGTACAGGTCTTTAAGGTTCCATTTGCAGACGAATACAACTTTTTATATACATTTATATATACATTTTTGTATATTTGTTCACATCTATTAACCACAAAATCTTCATACAAATATAATATATAATATGGATATTATAAAGAATTTGTTTGGTGAGTAGTTGGGAAATAAATATAAGGTTTTGGTACAACTGTTGTGTCACTATGACCCAGAATGACAAAAACTACATACAAATATTACATATATGATAATATAAGAGGCATGGCGACCGCAACTCCATCACTGATCTTATTCACAATGGCAATGTTTAACTGATATACTCTTTTTTTCTTCAAAAACATATTATTCAACATTAAATCTATGAATGTAATGTAATTTAAAATTAAGTGAAAACTGTTTGGCAACAGTTCAATAACATTAAATAATCGTTTATTTTCTATTACGGTAGATGAATGGACAGATTGCACATTAAGTAGATAATAAAACGTGACAGTTCATGTTATTGGAGACGATAATGATAATTTTGAAAATTATGTATTTGGGATTGGTGAATATTAAAGGCAAAGCAAACGCAGAAAACATCAAAATGTTAGTGGAACTTACACTTATGTGTGTAAAAATTTACAAATATATACGAAGAGTACACATGTATGTAGGTACATATTTATGTATATGTAGGCTAAATTACCAACATGGACTAT
Source organism: Arctopsyche grandis (assembly GCF_051622035.1). Taxonomy (NCBI): domain Eukaryota; kingdom Metazoa; phylum Arthropoda; class Insecta; order Trichoptera; family Hydropsychidae; genus Arctopsyche; species Arctopsyche grandis. The sequence goes on along the minus strand of NC_135356.1, from coordinate 32,357,720 downwards.
CGTCATCTCCAGCATCGGTAATACCGGCTGCGGCTTTTATCTGGTTGTATAAACGATGTTGCTCCTCATCCCAAAACGGAGGATAGCCGACAATTATAAAATATACAAAATTACTCCGCAAGCCCAAATATCTACTGGCTTTCCGTACTGTTCATTCTTAAGAAATTTTTACACACATAAGTGTAAGTTCGATGAACTCCAAACCTAATCCGCCTACTGTATTCGCTACAAAAGACAAACCGTCGGCAATGTTATCTGGAAATTCCAATGCAAATACCAAACGAGAAGCTCATGTGGGAACATTTTGAAAGCCCAACCAAATAAACATCAAGTTTGAAAGCGAATATTCCATTTGCATTCACTTAAAAAGAAATCAATACCGACGGTTCGAACATTTAAAAACTGAGAATTTACTGCTAGCGAGCAAATCAAGGGAGCTGCTGTAAAATTAGCGGATTTCGGTTTGGCAATTGAAGTTCAGGGTGATCAGCAAGCCTTGTTTGGCTCTGCTAGAACTCCTGACTATCTATCGCGAGAGGTTCTTAAGAATGAACTGTACGGAAAGCCAGAAGATATTTGCGCTTGCGGAGTAATTTTGTATATTTTATAATTGTCGGCTATCCTCCGTTTTTGGATGAGGAGCAACATCGATTATACAACCAGATAAAAGCTGGAGCCGGTATTACCGATGCTGGGGATGACGATAGTCCAAGTTGGTAATTGAGCCTACATATACATACATAAATATGTACCTACATACATGTGTACTCTTCGTATATATTTGTAAATTTTTAAACACATAAGTGTAAGTTCGATGAACTCCAAACCTAATCCGCCTACTGTATTCGCTACAAAAGACAAACCGTCGGCAATGTTATCTGTAAAATCCAATGCAAATATCAAAGAGAAGCTCATGTGGGAACATTTTGAAAGCCCAACCAAATAAACATCAAGTTTGAAAGCGAATATTCCATTTGCATTCACTTAAAAAGAAATCAATACCGACGGTTCGAACATTTAAAAACTGAGAATTTACTGCTAGCGAGCAAATCAAGGGAGCTGCTGTAAAATTAGCGGATTTCGGTTTGGCAATTGAAGTTCAGGGTGATCAGCAAGCCTTGTTTGGCTCTGCTAGAACTCCTGACTATCTATCGCGAGAGGTTTCTAAGAATGAACTGTACGGAAAGCCAGAAGATATTTGGGCTTGCGGAGTAATTTTGTATATTTTATAATTGTCGGCTATCCTCCGTTTTTGGATGAGGAGCAACATCGATTATACAACCAGATAAAAGCCGGAGCCGGTATTACCGATGCTGGGGATGACGATAGTCCAAGTTGGTAATTGAGCCTACATATACATACATAAATATGTACCTACATACATGTGTACTCTTCGTATATATTTGTAAATTTTTACACACATAAGTGTAAGTTCGATGAACTCCAAACCTAATCCGCCTACTGTATTCGCTACAAAAGACAAACCGTCGGCAATGTTATCTGGAAATTCCAATGCAAATACCAAACGAGAAGCTCGTGTGGGAACATTTTGAAAGCCCAACCAAATGAACATCAAGTTTGAAAGCGAATATTCCATTTGCATTCACCTAAAAAGAAATCAATTCCGACGGTTCGAACATTTAAAAACTGAGAATTTACTGCTAGCGAGCAAATCAAGGGAGCTGCTGTAAAATTAGCGGATTTCGGTTTGGCAATTGAAGTTCAGGGTGATCAGCAAGCCTTGTTTGGCTCTGCTAGAACTCCTGACTATCTATCGCGAGAGGTTCTTAAGAATGAACTGTAAGGAAAGCCAGAAGATATTTGGGCTTGCGGAGTAATTTTGTATATTTTATAATTGTCGGCTATCCTCCGTTTTTGGATGAGGAGCAACATCGATTATACAACCAGATAAAAGCTGGAGCCGGTATTACCGATGCTGGGGATGACGATAGTCCAAGTTGGTAATTGAGCCTACATATACATACATAAATATGTACCTACATACATGTGTACTCTTCGTATATATTTGTAAATTTTTAAACACATAAGTGTAAGTTCGATGAACTCCAAACCTAATCCGCCTACTGTATTCGCTACAAAAGACAAACCGTCGGCAATGTTATCTGGAAATTCCAATGCAAATACCAAACGAGAAGCTCGTGTGGGAACATTTTGAAAGCCCAACCAAATGAACATCAAGTTTGAAAGCGAATATTCCATTTGCATTCACTTAAAAAGAAATCAATTCCGACGGTTCGAACATTTAAAAACTGAGAATTTACTGCTAGCGAGCAAATCAAGGGAGCTGCTGTAAAATTAGCGGATTTTGGTTTGGCAATTGAAGTTCAGGGTGATCAGCAAGCCTTGTTTGGCTCTGCTAGAACTCCTGACTATCTATCGTGAGAGGGTCTTAAGAACGAACTGTACGGAAAGCCAGAAGATATTTGGGCTTGCGGAGTAATTTTGTATATTTTATAATTGTCGGCTATCCTCCGTTTTTGGATGAGGAGCAACATCGATTATACAACCAGTCAAAAGCCGGAGCCGGTATTACCGATGCTGGGGATGACGATAGTCCAAGTTGGTAATTGAGCCTACATTGGCATACATAAATATGTACCTACATACATGTGTACTCTTCGTATATATTTGTAAATTTTTACACACATAAGTGTAAGTTCGATGAACTCCAAACCTAATCCGCCTACTGTATTCGCTACAAAAGACAAACCGTCGGCAATGTTATCTGGAAATTCCAATGCAAATTCCAAACGAGAAGCCCATGTGGAAACATTTTAAAGGCCAACCAAATGAACATCAAGTTTGAAAGCGAATATTCCATTTGCATTCACTTAAAAAGAAATCAATTCCGACGGTTCGAACATTTAAAAACTGAGAATTTACTGCTAGCGAGCAAATCAAGGGAGCTGCTGTAAAATTAGCGGATTTCGGTTTGGCAATTGAAGTTCAGGGTGATCAGCAAGCCTTGTTTGGCTCTGCTAGAACTCCTGACTATCTATCGCGAGAGGTTCTTAAGAATGAACTGTACGGAAAGCCAGAAGATATTTGGGCTTGCGGAGTAATTTTATATATTTTATAATTGTCGGCTATCCTCCGTCTTAGGATGAGGAGCAACATCGATTATACAACCAGATAAAAGCCGGAGCCGGTATTACCGATGCTGGGGATGACGATAGTCCAAGTTGGTAATTGAGCCTACATATACATACATAAATATGTACCTACATACATGTGTACTCTTCGTATATATTTGTAAATTTTAACACACATAAGTGTAAGTTCGATGAACTCCAAACCTAATCCGCCTACTGTATTCGCTACAAAAGACAAACCGTCGGCAATGTTATCTGGAAATTCCAATGCAAATACCAAACGAGAAGCTCATGTGGGAACATTTTGAAAGCCCAACCAAATAAACATCAAGTTTGAAAGCGATCATTCCATTTGCATTCACTTAAAAAGAAATCAATTCCGACGGTTCGAACATTTAAAAACTGAGAATTTACTGCTAGCGAGCAAATCAAGGGAGCTGCTGTAAAATTAGCGGATTTCGGTTTGGCAATTGAAGTTCAGGGTGATCAGCAAGCCTTGTTTGGCTCTGCTAGAACTCCTGACTATCTATCGCGAGAGGTTCTTAAGAATGAACTGTACGGAAAGCCAGAAGATATTTGGGCTTGCGGAGTAATTTTGTATATTTTATAATTGTCGGCTATCCTCCGTTTTTGGATGAGGAGCAACATCGATTATACAACCAGATAAAAGCCGGAGCCGGTATTACCGATGCTGGGGATGACGATAGTCCAAGTTGGTAATTGAGCCTACATATACATACATAAATATGTACCTACATACATGTGTACTCTTCGTATATATTTGTAAATTTTTACACACATAAGTGTAAGTTCGATGAACTCCAAACCTAATCCGCCTACTGTATTCGCTACAAAAGACAAACCGTCGGCAATGTTATCTGGAAATTCCAATGCAAATACCAAACGAGAAGCCCATGTGGGAACATTTTGAAAGCCCAACCAAATGAACATCAAGTTTGAAAGCGAATATTCCATTTGCATTCACTTAAAAAGAAATCAATTCCGACGGTTCGAACATTTAAAAACTGAGAATTTACTGCTAGCGAGCAAATCAAGGGAGCTGCTGTAAAATTAGCGGATTTCGGTTTGGCAATTGAAGTTCAGGGTGATCAGCAAGCCTAATTTGGCTCTGCTAGAACTCCTGACTATCTATCGCGAGAGGTTCTTAAGAATGAACTGTACGGAAAGCCAGAAGATATTTGGGCTTGCGGAGTAATTTTATATATTTTATAATTGTCGGCTATCCTCCGTTTTTGGATGAGGAGCAACATCGATTATACAACAAGATAAAAGCCGGAGCCGGTATTACCGATGCTGGGGATGACGATAGTCCAAGTTGGTAATTGTGCCTACATATACATACATAAATATGTACCTACATACATGTGTACTCTTCGAATATATTTGTAAATTTTAACACACATAAGTGTAAGTTCGATGAACTCCAAACCTAATCCGCCTACTAATTGAAGTTCAGGGTGATCAGCAAGCCTTGTTTGGCTCTGCTAGATCTCCTGACTATCTATCGCGAGAGGTTCTTAAGAATGAACTGTACGGAAAGCCAGAAGATATTTGGGCTTGCGGAGTAATTTTGTATATTTTATAATTGTCGGCTATCCTACGTTTTTGGATGAGGAGCAACATCGATTATACAACCAGATAAAAGCCGGAGCCGGTATTACCGATGCTGGGGATGACGATAGTCCAAGTTGGTAATTGAGCCTACATATACATACATAAATATGTACCTACATACATGTGTTCTCTTCGTATATATTTGTAAATTTTTACACACATAAGTGCAAGTTCGATGAACTCCAAACCTAATCCGCCTACTGTATTCGCTACAAAAGACAAACCGTCGGCAATGTTATCTGGAAATTCCAATGCAAATACCAAACGAGAAGCCCATGTGGGAACATTTTGAAAGCCCAACCAAATGAACATCAAGTTTGAAAGCGAATATTCCATTTGCATTCACTTAAAAAGAAATCAATTCCGACGGTTCGAACATTTAAAAACTGAGAATTTACTGCTAGCGAGCAAATCAAGGGAGCTGCTGTAAAATTAGCGGATTTCGGTTTGGCAATTGAAGTTCAGGGTGATCAGCAAGCCTTGTTTGGCTCTGCTAGAACTTCTGACTATCTATCGCGAAAGGTTCTTAAGAATGAACTGTTCGGAAAGCCAGAAGATATTTGGGCTTGCGGAGTAATTTTGTATATTTTATAATTGTCGGCTATCCTCCGTTTTTGGATGAGGAGCAACATCGATTATACAACCAGTCAAAAGCCGGAGCCGGTATTACCGATGCTGGGGATGACGATAGTCCAAGTTGGTAATTGAGCCTACATTGGCATACATAAATATGTAACTACATACATGTGTACTCTTCGTATATATTTGTAAATTTTTACACACATAAGTGTAAGTTCGATGAACTCCAAACCTAATCCGCCTACTGTATTCGCTACAAAAGACAAACCGTCGGCAATGTTATCTGGAAATTCCAATGCAAATACCAAACGAGAAGCCCATGTGGGAACATTTTGAAAGCCCAACCAAATGAACATCAAGTTTGAAAGCGAATATTCCATTTGCATTCACTTAAAAACAAATCAATTCCGACGGTTCGAACATTTTAAAACTGAGAATTTACTGCTAGCGAGCAAATCAAGGGAGCTGCTGTAAAATTAGCGGATTTCGGTTTGGCAATTGAAGTTCAGGGTTTTCAGCAAGCCTTGTTTGGCTCTGCTAGATCTCCTGACTATCTATCGCGAGAGGTTCTTAAGAATGAACTGTACGGAAAGCCAGAAGATATTTGGGCTTGCGGAGTAATTTTATATATTTTATAATTGTCGGCTATCCTCCGTTTTTGGATAAGGAGCAACATCGATTATACAACCAGATAAAAGCCGGAGCCGGTATTACCGATGCTGGGGATGACGATAGTCCAAGTTGGTAATTGAGCCTACATATACATACATAAATATGTACCTACATACATGTGTACTCTTCGTATATATTTGTAAATTTTTACACACATAAGTGTAAGTTCGATGAACTCCAAACCTAATCCGCCTACTGTATTCGCTACAAAAGACAAACCGTCGGCAATGTTATCTGGAAATTCCAATGCAAATACCAAACGAGAAGCCCATGTGGGAACATTTTGAAAGCCCAACCAAATGAACATCAAGTTTGAGAGCGAATATTCCATTTGCATTCACTTAAAAAGAAATCAATTCCGACGGTTCGAACATTTAAAAACTGAGAATTTACTGCTAGCGAGCAAATCAAGGGAGCTGCTGTAAAATTAGCGGATTTCGGTTTGGCAATTGAAGTTCAGGGTGATCAGCAAGCCTTGTTTGGCTCTGCTAGAACTCCTGACTATCTATCGCGAGAGGTTCTTAAGAATGAACTGTACGGAAAGCCAGAAGATATTTGGGCTTGCGGAGTAATTTTATATATTTTATAATTGTCGGCTATCCTCCGTTTTTGGATGAGGAGCAACATCGATTATACAACCAGTCAAAAGCCGGAGCCGGTATTACCGATGCTGGGGATGACGATAGTCCAAGTTGGTAATTGAGCCTACATATACATACATAAATATGTACCTACATACATGTGTTCTCTTCGTATATATTTGTAAATTTTTACACACATAAGTGCAAGTTCGATGAACTCCAAACCTAATCCGCCTACTGTATTCGCTACAAAAGACAAACCGTCGGCAATGTTATCTGGAAATTCCAATGCAAATACCAAACGAGAAGCTCATGTGGGAACATTTTGAAAGCCCAACCAAATAAACATCAAGTTTGAAAGCGAATATTCCATTTGCATTCACTTAAAAAGAAATCAATTCCGACGGTTCGAACATTTAAAAACTGAGAATTTACTGCTAGCGAGCAAATCAAGGGAGCTGCTGTAAAATTAGCGGATTTCGGTTTGGCAATTGAAGTTCAGGGTGATCAGCAAGCCTTGTTTGGCTCTGCTAGATCTCCTGACTATCTATCGCGAGAGGTTCTTAAGAATGAACTGTACGGAAAGCCAGAAGATATTTGGGCTTGCGGAGTAATTTTGTATATTTTATAATTGTCGGCTATCCTCCGTTTTTGGATGAGGAGCAACATCGATTATACAACCAGATAAAAGCCGGAGCCGGTATTACCGATGCTGGGGATGACGATAGTCCAAGTTGGTAATTGAGCCTACATATACATACATAAATATGTACCTACATACATGTGTTCTCTTCGTATATATTTGTAAATTTTTACACACATAAGTGCAAGTTCGATGAACTCCAAACCTAATCCGCCTACTGTATTCGCTACAAAAGACAAACCGTCGGCAATGTTATCTGGAAATTCCAATGCAAATACCAAACGAGAAGCTCATGTGGGAACATTTTGAAAGCCCAACCAAATAAACATCAAGTTTGAAAGCGAATATTCCATTTGCATTCACTTAAAAAGAAATCAATTCCGACGGTTCGAACATTTAAAAACTGAGAATTTACTGCTAGCGAGCAAATCAAGGGAGCTGCTGTAAAATTAGCGGATTTCGGTTTGGCAATTGAAGTTCAGGGTGATCAGCAAGCCTTGTTTGGCTCTGCTAGAACTCCTGACTATCTATCGCGAGAGGTTCTTAAGAATGAACTGTACGGAAAGCCAGAAGATATTTGGGCTTGCGGAGTAATTTTATATATTTTATAATTGTCGGCTATCCTCCGTTTTTGGATGAGGAGCAACATCGATTATACAACCAGTCAAAAGCCGGAACCGGTATTACCGATGCTGGGGATGACGATAGTCCAAGTTGGTAATTGAGCCTACATTGGCATACATAAATATGTACCTACATACATGTGTACTCTTCGTATATATTTGTAAATTTTTACACACATAAGTGTAAGTTCGATGAACTCCAAACCTAATCCGCCTACTGTATTCGCTACAAAAGACAAACCGTCGGCAATGTTATCTGGAAATTCCAATGCAAATACCAAACGAGAAGCCCATGTGGGAACATTTTAAAGGCCAACCAAATGAACATCAAGTTTGAAAGCGAATATTCCATTTGCATTCACTTAAAAAGAAATCAATTCCGACGGTTCGAACATTTAAAAACTGAGAATTTACTGCTAGCGAGCAAATCAAGGGAGCTGCTGTAAAATTAGCGGATTTCGGTTTGGCAATTGAAGTTCAGGCTGATCAGCAAGCCTTGTTTGGCTCTGCTAGAACTCCTGACTATCTATCGCGAGAGGTTCTTAAGAATGAACTGTACGGAAAGCCAGAAGATATTTGGGCTTGCGGAGTAATTTTATATATTTTATAATTGTCGGCTATCCTCCGTTTTTGGATGAGGAGCAACATCGATTATACAACCAGATAAAAGCCGGAGCCGGTATTACCGATGCTGGGGATGACGATAGTCCAAGTTGGTAATTGTGCCTACATATACATACATAAATATGTACCTACATACATGTGTACTCTTCGTATATATTTGTAAATTTTAACACACATAAGTGTAAGTTCGATGAACTCCAAACCTAATCCGCCTACTAATTAAAGTTCAGGGTGATCAGCAAGCCTTGTTTGGCTCTGCTAGATCTCCTGACTATCTATCGCGAGAGGTTCTTAAGAATGAACTGTACGGAAAGCCAGAAGATATTTGGGCTTGCGGAGTAATTTTATATATTTTATAATTGTCGGCTATCCTCCGTTTTTGGATGAGGAGCAACATCGATTATACAACCAGTCAAAAGCCGGAGCCGGTATTACCGATGCTGGGGATGACGATAGTCCAAGTTGGTAATTGAGCCTACATTGGCATACATAAATATATACCTACATACATGTGTACTCTTCGTATATATTTGTAAATTTTTACACACATAAGTGTAAGTTCGATGAACTCCAAACCTAATCCGCCTACTGTATTCGCTACAAAAGACAAACCGTCGGCAATGTTATCTGGAAATTCCAATGCAAATACCAAACGAGAAGCCCATGTGGGAACATTTTAAAGGCCAACCAAATGAACATCAAGTTTGAAAGCGAATATTCCATTTGCATTCACTTAAAAAGAAATCAATTCCGACGGTTCGAACATTTTAAAACTGAGAATTTACTGCTAGCGAGCAAATCAAGGGAGCTGCTGTAAAATTAGCGGATTTCGGTTTGGCAATTGAAGTTCAGGGTGATCAGCAAGCCTTGTTTGGCTCTGCTAGAACTCCTGACTATCTATCGCGAGAGGTTCTTAAGAATGAACTGTACGGAAAGCCAGAAGATATTTGGGCTTGCGGAGTAATTTTATATATTTTATAATTGTCGGCTATCCTCCGTTTTTGGATGAGGAGCAACATCGATTATACAACCAGATAAAAGCCGGAGCCGGTATTACCGATGCTGGGGATGACGATAGTCCAAGTTGGTAATTGAGCCTACATATACATACATAAATATGTACCTACATACATGTGTACTCTTCGTATATATTTGTAAATTTTAACACACATAAGTGTAAGTTCGATGAACTCCAAACCTAATCCGCCTACTGTATTCGCTACAAAAGACAAACCGTCGGCAATGTTATCTGGAAATTCCAATGCAAATACTAAAAGAGAAGCTCAAGTGGGAACATTTTGAAAGCCCAACCAAATGAACATCAAGTTTGAAAGCGAATATTCCATTTGCATTCACTTAAAAAGAAATCAATTCCGACGGTTCGAACATTTAAAAACTGAGAATTTACTGCTAGCGAGCAAATCAAGGGAGCTGCTGTAAAATTAGCGGATTTTGGTTTGGCAATTGAAGTTCAGGGTGATCAGCAAGCCTTGTTTGGCTCTGCTAGAACTCCTGACTATCTATCGTGAGAGGGTCTTAAGAACGAACTGTACGGAAAGCCAGAAGATATTTGGGCTTGCGGAGTAATTTTGTATATTTTATAATTGTCGGCTATCCTCCGTTTTTGGATGAGGAGCAACATCGATTATACAACCAGTCAAAAGCCGGAGCCGGTATTACCGATGCTGGGGATGACGATAGTCCAAGTTGGTAATTGAGCCTACATTGGCATACATAAATATGTACCTACATACATGTGTACTCTTCGTATATATTTGTAAATTTTTACACACATAAGTGTAAGTTCGATGAACTCCAAACCTAATCCGCCTACTGTATTCGCTACAAAAGACAAACCGTCGGCAATGTTATCTGGAAATTCCAATGCAAATACCAAACGAGAAGCCCATGTGGGAACATTTTAAAGGCCAACCAAATGAACATCAAGTTTGAAAGCGAATATTCCATTTGCATTCACTTAAAAAGAAATCAATTCCGACGGTTCGAACATGTAAAAACTGAGAATTTACTGCTAGCGAGCAAATCAAGGGAGCTGCTGTAAAATTAGCGGATTTCGGTTTGGCAATTGAAGTTCAGGGTGATCAGCAAGCCTTGTTTGGCTCTGCTAGAACTCCTGACTATCTATCGCGAGAGGTTCTTAAGAATGAACTGTACGGAAAGCCAGAAGATATTTGGGCTTGCGGAGTAATTTTATATATTTTATAATTGTCGGCTATCCTCCGTTTTTGGATGAGGAGCAACATCGATTATACAACCAGATAAAAGCCGGAGCCGGTATTACCGATGCTGGGGATGACGAAAGTCCAAGTTGGTAATTGAGCCTACATATACATACATAAATATGTACCTACATACATGTGTACTCTTCGTATATATTTGTAAATTTTTACACACATAAGTGTAAGTTCGATGAACTCCAAACCTAATCCGCCTACTGTATTCGCTACAAAAGACAAACCGTCGGCAATGTTATCTGGAAATTCCAATGCAAATACCAAACGAGAAGCCCATGTGGGAACATTTTGAAAGCCCAACCAAATGAACATCAAGTTTGAAAGCGAATATTCCATTTGCATTCACTTAAAAAGAAATCAATTCCGACGGTTCGAACATTTAAAAACTGAGAATTTACTGCTAGCGAGCAAATCAAGGGAGCTGCTGTAAAATTAGCGGATTTCGGTTTGGCAATTGAAGTTCAGGGTGATCAGCAAGCCTTGTTTGGCTCTGCTAGATCTCCTGACTATCTATCGCGAGAGGTTCTTAAGAATGAACTGTACGGAAAGCCAGAAGATATTTGGGCTTGCGGAGTAATTTTGTATATTTTATAATTGTCGGCTATCCTCCGTTTTTGGATGAGGAGCAACATCGATTATACAACCAGATAAAAGCCGGAGCCAGTATTACCGATGCTGGGGATGACGATAGTCCAAGTTGGTAATTGAGCCAACATATACATACATAAATATGTACCTACATACATGTGTTCTCTTCGTATATATTTGTAAATTTTTACACACATAAGTGCAAGTTCGATGAACTCCAAACCTAATCCGCCTACTGTATTCGCTACAAAAGACAAACCGTCGGCAATGTTATCTGGAAATTCCAATGCAAATACCAAAAGAGAAGCTCAAGTGGGAACATTTTGAAAGCCCAACCCAATGAACATCAAGTTTGAAAGCGAATATTCCATTTGCATTCACTTAAAAAGAAATCAATTCCGACGGTTCGAACATTTAAAAACTGAGAATTTACTGCTAGCGAGCAAATCAAGGGAGCTGCTGTAAAATTAGCGGATTTCGGTTTGGCAATTGAAGTTCAGGGTGATCAGCAAGCCTTGTTTGGCTCTGCTAGAACTCCTGACTATCTATCGTGAGAGGGTCTTAAGAACGAACTGTACGGAAAGCCAGAAGATATTTGGGCTTGCGGAGTAATTTTGTATATTTTATAATTGTCGGCTATCCTCCGTTTTTGGATGAGGAGCAACATCGATTATACAACCAGTCAAAAGCCGGAGCTGGTATTACCGATGCTGGGGATGACGATAGTCCAAGTTGGTAATTGAGCCTACATTGGCATACATAAATATGTACCTACATACATGTGTACTCTTCGTATATATTTGTAAATTTTTACACACATAAGTGTAAGTTCGATGAACTCCAAACCTAATCCGCCTACTGTATTCGCTACAAAAGACAAACCGTCGGCAATGTTATCTGGAAATTCCAATGCAAATACCAAACGAGAAGCCCATGTGGGAACATTTTAAAGGCCAACCAAATGAACATCAAGTTTGAAAGCGAATATTCCATTTGCATTCACTTAAAAAGAAATCAATTCCGACGGTTCGAACATGTAAAAACTGAGAATTTACTGCTAGCGAGCAAATCAAGGGAGCTGCTGTAAAATTAGCGGATTTCGGTTTGGCAATTGAAGTTCAGGGTGATCAGCAAGCCTTGTTTGGCTCTGCTAGAACTCCTGACTATCTATCGCGAGAGGTTCTTAAGAATGAACTGTACGGAAAGCCAGAAGATATTTGGGCTTGCGGAGTAATTTTATATATTTTATAATTGTCGGCTATCCTCCGTTTTTGGATGAGGAGCAACATCGATTATACAACCAGATAAAAGCCGGAGCCGGTATTACCGATGCTGGGGATGACGAAAGTCCAAGTTGGTAATTGAGCCTACATATACATACATAAATATGTACCTACATACATGTGTACTCTTCGTATATATTTGTAAATTTTTACACACATAAGTGTAAGTTCGATGAACTCCAAACCTAATCCGCCTACTGTATTCGCTACAAAAGACAAACCGTCGGCAATGTTATCTGGAAATTCCAATGCAAATACCAAACGAGAAGCCCATGTGGGAACATTTTGAAAGCCCAACCAAATGAACATCAAGTTTGAAAGCGAATATTCCATTTGCATTCACTTAAAAAGAAATCAATTCCGACGGTTCGAACATTTAAAAACTGAGAATTTACTGCTAGCGAGCAAATCAAGGGAGCTGCTGTAAAATTAGCGGATTTCGGTTTGGCAATTGAAGTTCAGGGTGATCAGCAAGCCTTGTTTGGCTCTGCTAGATCTCCTGACTATCTATCGCGAGAGGTTCTTAAGAATGAACTGTACGGAAAGCCAGAAGATATTTGGGCTTGCGGAGTAATTTTGTATATTTTATAATTGTCGGCTATCCTCCGTTTTTGGATGAGGAGCAACATCGATTATACAACCAGATAAAAGCCGGAGCCAGTATTACCGATGCTGGGGATGACGATAGTCCAAGTTGGTAATTGAGCCAACATATACATACATAAATATGTACCTACATACATGTGTTCTCTTCGTATATATTTGTAAAATTTTACACACATAAGTGCAAGTTCGATGAACTCCAAACCTAATCCGCCTACTGTATTCGCTACAAAAGACAAACCGTCGGCAATGTTATCTGGAAATTCCAATGCAAATACCAAAAGAGAAGCTCAAGTGGGAACATTTTGAAAGCCCAACCCAATGAACATCAAGTTTGAAAGCGAATATTCCATTTGCATTCACTTAAAAAGAAATCAATTCCGACGGTTCGAACATTTAAAAACTGAGAATTTACTGCTAGCGAGCAAATCAAGGGAGCTGCTGTAAAATTAGCGGATTTCGGTTTGGCAATTGAAGTTCAGGGTGATCAGCAAGCCTTGTTTGGCTCTGCTAGAACTCCTGACTATCTATCGTGAGAGGGTCTTAAGAACGAACTGTACGGAAAGCCAGAAGATATTTGGGCTTGCGGAGTAATTTTGTATATTTTATAATTGTCGGCTATCCTCCGTTTTTGGATGAGGAGCAACATCGATTATACAACCAGTCAAAAGCCGGAGCTGGTATTACCGATGCTGGGGATGACGATAGTCCAAGTTGGTAATTGAGCCTACATTGGCATACATAAATATGTACCTACATACATGTGCACTCTTCGTATATATTTGTAAATTTTTACACACATAAGTGTAAGTTCGATGAACTCCAAACCTAATCCGCCTACTGTATTCGCTACAAAAGACAAACCGTCGGCAATGTTATCTGGAAATTCCAATGCAAATACCAAACGAGAAGCCCATGTGGGAACATTTTGAAAGCCCAACCAAATGAACATCAAGTTTGAAAGCGAATATTCCATTTGCATTCACTTAAAAAGAAATCAATTCCGACGGTTCGAACATTTAAAAACTGAGAATTTACTGCTAGCGAGCAAATCAAGGGAGCTGCTGTAAAATTAGCGGATTTCGGTTGGGCAATTGAAGTTCAGGGTGATCAGCAAGCCTTGTTTGGCTCTGCTAGATCTCCTGACTATCTATCGCGAGAGGTTCTTAAGAATGAACTGTACGGAAAGCCAGAAGATATTTGGGCTTGCGGAGTAATTTTATATATTTTATAATTGTCGGCTATCCTCCGTTTTTGGATGAGGAGCAACATCGATTATACAACCAGATAAAAGCCGGAGCCGGTATTACCGATGCTGGGGATGACGATAGTCCAAGTTGGTAATTGAGCCTACATATACATACATAAATATGTACCTACATACATGTGTACTCTTCGTATATATTTGTAAATTTTAACACACATTAGTGTAAGTTCGATGAACTCCAAACCTAATCCGCCTACTGTATTCGCTACAAAAGACAAACCGTCGGCAATGTTATCTGGAAATTCCTATGCAAATACCAAACGAGAAGCTCATGTGGGAACATTTTGAAAGCCCAACCAAATAAACATCAAGTTTGAAAGCGATCATTCCATTTGCATTCACTTAAAAAGAAATCAATTCCGACGGTTCGAACATTTAAAAACTGAGAATTTACTGCTAGCGAGCAAATCAAGGGAGCTGCTGTAAAATTAGCGGATTTCGGTTTGGCAATTGAAGTTCAGGGTGATCAGCAAGCCTTGTTTGGCTCTGCTAGAACTCCTGACTATCTATCGCGAGAGGTTCTTAAGAATGAACTGTACGGAAAGCCAGAAGATATTTGGGCTTGTGGAGTAATTTTATATATTTTATAATTGTCGGCTATCCTCCGTTTTTGGATGAGGAGCAACATCGATTATACAACCAGATAAAAGCCGGAGCCGGTATTACCGATGCTGGGGATGACGATAGTCCAAGTTGGTAATTGAGCCTACATATGCATACATAAATATGTACCTACATACATGTGTACTCTTCGTATATATTTTTAAATTTTTACACACATAAGTGTAAGTTCGATGAACTCCAAACCTAATCCGCCTACTGTATTCGCTACAAAAGACAAACCGTCGGCAATGTTATCTGGAAATTCCAATGCAAATACCAAACGAGAAGCCCATGTGGGAACATTTTGAAAGCCCAACCAAATGAACATCAAGTTTGAAAGCGAATATTCCATTTGCATTCACTTAAAAAGAAATCAATTCCGACGGTTCGAACATTTAAAAACTGAGAATTTACTGCTAGCGAGCAAATCAAGGGAGCTGCTGTAAAATTAGCGGATTTCGGTTTGGCAATTGAAGTTCAGGGTGATCAGCAAGCCTTGTTTGGCTCTGCTAGATCTCCTGACTATCTATCGCGAGAGGTTCTTAAGAATGAACTGTACGGAAAGCCAGAAGATATTTGGGCTTGCGGAGTAATTTTGTATATTTTATAATTGTCGGCTATCCTCCGTTTTTGGATGAGGAGCAACATCGATTATACAACCAGATAAAAGCCGGAGCCAGTATTACCGATGCTGGGGATGACGATAGTCCAAGTTGGTAATTGAGCCTACATATACATACATAAATATGTACCTACATACATGTGTTCTCTTCGTATATATTTGTAAATTTTTACACACATAAGTGCAAGTTCGATGAACTCCAAACCTAATCCGCCTACTGTATTCGCTACAAAAGACAAACCGTCGGCAATGTTATCTGGAAATTCCAATGCAAATACCAAAAGAGAAGCTCAAGTGGGAACATTTTGAAAGCCCAACCAAATGAACATCAAGTTTGAAAGCGAATATTCCATTTGCATTCACTTAAAAAGAAATCAATTCCGACGGTTCGAACATTTAAAAACTGAGAATTTACTGCTAGCGAGCAAATCAAGGGAGCTGCTGTAAAATTAGCGGATTTCGGTTTGGCAATTGAAGTTCAGGGTGATCAGCAAGCCTTGTTTGGCTCTGCTAGAACTCCTGACTATCTATCGCGAGAGGTTCTTAAGAATGAACTGTTCGGAAAGCCAGAAGATATTTGGGCTTGCGGAGTAATTTTGTATATTTTATAATTGTCGGCTATTCTCCGTTTTTGGATGAGGAGCAACATCGATTATACAACCAGTCAAAAGCCGGAGCCGGTATTACCGATGCTGGGGATGACGATAGTCCAAGTTGGTAATTCAGCCTACATATGCATACATAAATATGTACCTACATACATGTGTACTCTTCGTATATATTTTTAAATTTTTACACACATAAGTGTAAGTTCGATGAACTCCAAACCTAATCCGCCTACTGTATTCGCTACAAAAGACAAACCGTCGGCAATGTTATCTGGAAATTCCAATAGAAATACCAAACGAGAAGCTCATGTGGGAACATTTTGAAAGCCCAACCAAATGAACATCAAGTTTGAAAGCGAATATTCCATTTGCATTCACTTAAAAAGAAATCAATTCCGACGGTTCGAACATTTAAAAACTGAGAATTTACTGCTAGCGAGCAAATCAAGGGAGCTGCTGTAAAATTAGCGGATTTCGGTTTGGCAATTGAAGTTCAGGGTGATCAGCAAGCCTTGTTTGGCTCTGCTAGAACTCCTGACTATCTATCGCGAGAGGTTCTTAAGAATGAACTGTTCGGAAAGCCAGAAGATATTTGGGCTTGCGGAGTAATTTTGTATATTTTATAATTGTCGGCTATTCTCCGTTTTTGGATGAGGAGCAACATCGATTATACAACCAGTCAAAAGCCGGAGCCGGTATTACCGATGCTGGGGATGACGATAGTCCAAGTTGGTAATTGAGCCTACATTGGCATACATAAATATGTACCTACATACATGTGTACTCTTCGTATATATTTGTAAATTTTTACACACATAAGTGTAAGTTCGATGAACTCCAAACCTAATCCGCCTACTGTATTCGCTACAAAAGACAAACCGTCGGCAATGTTATCTGGAAATTCCAATGCAAATACCAAACGAGAAGCTCATGTGGGAACATTTTGAAAGCCCAACCAAATGAACATCAAGTTTGAAAGCGAATATTCCATTTGCATTCACTTAAAAAGAAATCAATTCCGACGGTTCGAACATTTAAAAACTGAGAATTTACTGCTAGCGAGCAAATCAAGGGAGCTGCTGTAAAATTAGCGGATTTCGGTTTGGCAATTGAAGTTCAGGGTGATCAGCAAGCCTTGTTTGGCTCTGCTAGAACTCCTGACTATCTATCGCGAGAGGTTCTTAAGAATGAACTGTTCGGAAAGCCAGAAGATATTTGGGCTTGCGGAGTAATTTTGTATATTTTATAATTGTCGGCTATCCTCCGTTTTTGGATGAGGAGCAACATCGATTATACAACCAGATAAAAGCCGGAGCCGGTATTACCGATGCTGGGGATGACGATAGTCCAAGTTGGTAATTGAGCCTACATATACATACATAAATATGTACCTACATACATGTGTACTCTTCGTATATATTTGTAAATTTTAACACACATTAGTGTAAGTTCGATGAACTCCAAACCTAATCCGCCTACTGTATTCGCTACAAAAGACAAACCGTCGGCAATGTTATCTGGAAATTCCTATGCAAATACCAAACGAGAAGCTCATGTGGGAACATTTTGAAAGCCCAACCAAATAAACATCAAGTTTGAAAGCGATCATTCCATTTGCATTCACTTAAAAAGAAATCAATTCCGACGGTTCGAACATTTAAAAACTGAGAATTTACTGCTAGCGAGCAAATCAAGGGAGCTGCTGTAAAATTAGCGGATTTCGGTTTGGCAATTGAAGTTCAGGGTGATCAGCAAGCCTTGTTTGGCTCTGCTAGAACTCCTGACTATCTATCGCGAGAGGTTCTTAAGAATGAACTGTACGGAAAGCCAGAAGATATTTGGGCTTGTGGAGTAATTTTATATATTTTATAATTGTCGGCTATCCTCCGTTTTTGGATGAGGAGCAACATCGATTATACAACCAGATAAAAGCCGGAGCCGGTATTACCGATGCTGGGGATGACGATAGTCCAAGTTGGTAATTGAGCCTACATATGCATACATAAATATGTACCTACATACATGTGTACTCTTCGTATATATTTTTAAATTTTTACACACATAAGTGTAAGTTCGATGAACTCCAAACCTAATCCGCCTACTGTATTCGCTACAAAAGACAAACCGTCGGCAATGTTATCTGGAAATTCCAATGCAAATACCAAACGAGAAGCCCATGTGGGAACATTTTGAAAGCCCAACCAAATGAACATCAAGTTTGAAAGCGAATATTCCATTTGCATTCACTTAAAAAGAAATCAATTCCGACGGTTCGAACATTTAAAAACTGAGAATTTACTGCTAGCGAGCAAATCAAGGGAGCTGCTGTAAAATTAGCGGATTTCGGTTTGGCAATTGAAGTTCAGGGTGATCAGCAAGCCTTGTTTGGCTCTGCTAGATCTCCTGACTATCTATCGCGAGAGGTTCTTAAGAATGAACTGTACGGAAAGCCAGAAGATATTTGGGCTTGCGGAGTAATTTTGTATATTTTATAATTGTCGGCTATCCTCCGTTTTTGGATGAGGAGCAACATCGATTATACAACCAGATAAAAGCCGGAGCCAGTATTACCGATGCTGGGGATGACGATAGTCCAAGTTGGTAATTGAGCCTACATATACATACATAAATATGTACCTACATACATGTGTTCTCTTCGTATATATTTGTAAATTTTTACACACATAAGTGCAAGTTCGATGAACTCCAAACCTAATCCGCCTACTGTATTCGCTACAAAAGACAAACCGTCGGCAATGTTATCTGGAAATTCCAATGCAAATACCAAAAGAGAAGCTCAAGTGGGAACATTTTGAAAGCCCAACCAAATGAACATCAAGTTTGAAAGCGAATATTCCATTTGCATTCACTTAAAAAGAAATCAATTCCGACGGTTCGAACATTTAAAAACTGAGAATTTACTGCTAGCGAGCAAATCAAGGGAGCTGCTGTAAAATTAGCGGATTTCGGTTTGGCAATTGAAGTTCAGGGTGATCAGCAAGCCTTGTTTGGCTCTGCTAGAACTCCTGACTATCTATCGCGAGAGGTTCTTAAGAATGAACTGTTCGGAAAGCCAGAAGATATTTGGGCTTGCGGAGTAATTTTGTATATTTTATAATTGTCGGCTATTCTCCGTTTTTGGATGAGGAGCAACATCGATTATACAACCAGTCAAAAGCCGGAGCCGGTATTACCGATGCTGGGGATGACGATAGTCCAAGTTGGTAATTCAGCCTACATATGCATACATAAATATGTACCTACATACATGTGTACTCTTCGTATATATTTTTAAATTTTTACACACATAAGTGTAAGTTCGATGAACTCCAAACCTAATCCGCCTACTGTATTCGCTACAAAAGACAAACCGTCGGCAATGTTATCTGGAAATTCCAATGCAAATACCAAACGAGAAGCTCATGTGGGAACATTTTGAAAGCCCAACCAAATGAACATCAAGTTTGAAAGCGAATATTCCATTTGCATTCACTTAAAAAGAAATCAATTCCGACGGTTCGAACATTTAAAAACTGAGAATTTACTGCTAGCGAGCAAATCAAGGGAGCTGCTGTAAAATTAGCGGATTTCGGTTTGGCAATTGAAGTTCAGGGTGATCAGCAAGCCTTGTTTGGCTCTGCTAGAACTCCTGACTATCTATCGCGAGAGGTTCTTAAGAATGAACTGTTCGGAAAGCCAGAAGATATTTGGGCTTGCGGAGTAATTTTGTATATTTTATAATTGTCGGCTATTCTCCGTTTTTGGATGAGGAGCAACATCGATTATACAACCAGTCAAAAGCCGGAGCCGGTATTACCGATGCTGGGGATGACGATAGTCCAAGTTGGTAATTGAGCCTACATTGGCATACATAAATATGTACCTACATACATGTGTACTCTTCGTATATATTTGTAAATTTTTACACACATAAGTGTAAGTTCGATGAACTCCAAACCTAATCCGCCTACTGTATTCGCTACAAAAGACAAACCGTCGGCAATGTTATCTGGAAATTCCAATGCAAATACCAAACGAGAAGCTCATGTGGGAACATTTTGAAAGCCCAACCAAATGAACATCAAGTTTGAAAGCGAATATTCCATTTGCATTCACTTAAAAAGAAATCAATTCCGACGGTTCGAACATTTAAAAACTGAGAATTTACTGCTAGCGAGCAAATCAAGGGAGCTGCTGTAAAATTAGCGGATTTCGGTTTGGCAATTGAAGTTCAGGGTGATCAGCAAGCCTTGTTTGGCTCTGCTAGAACTCCTGACTATCTATCGCGAGAGGTTCTTAAGAATGAACTGTTCGGAAAGCCAGAAGATATTTGGGCTTGCGGAGTAATTTTGTATATTTTATAATTGTCGGCTATCCTCCGTTTTGGGATGAGGAGCAACATCGTTTATACAATCAAATAAAAGCCAGAGCCGGTATTACCGATGCTGGAGATAAAGATAGTCCAAGTTGGTAATTGAGCCTACATATACATACATATTTACCTACATACATGTGTACTCTTCGTATATATTTGTAAAATATTTGCTAGTTTTTACACACATAAGTGTAAGTTCTATGAACTCCAAACCTAATCCGCCTACGGTATTCGCTACAAAAGACAAACCGTCGGCAATGTTATCTGTAAAATCCAATGCAAATACCAAACGAGAAGCTCATGTGGGAACATTTTGAAAGCACAACCAAATGTACATCAAGTTTGAAAGCGAATATTCCATTTGCATTCACTTAAAAAAAGAAAACAATTCCGACGGTTCGTACATCTGAAACCTGAGAATTTTTTGCTAGCGAGCAAAGCAAGTTAGCTGCTGTAAAATTAGCGGATTTCGGTTTGGCAATTAAAGTTCATGGTGATCAGCAAGCCTGGTTTGGCTCTGCTAGAACTCCTGTTGGTCCAAGTTGGAAATTGAGCCTACATATACATACATATGTATGTACCTAGATACATGAGTACATGGCACAGTTCGCAGTTCGAACGATGACACAGTTCGCCTTTGGGATTTGGCAAAATTTGAAGGAATAAGCTTAGTTAATAGGTAAGCTGTTTTTTATTATAATATTGCCACTGAGATATACATTATAATAAACATAAAATTATCAAGAAATATATGTGTTTAGATCGAAATCGATGTTTAATCGTGGCGCAGGACCCGTCATCGGCATGGCTCCTTGCGAAAACAATCAATCGTTCGCCGCAGCCACTCAAGACGGTTCAGTATTCATAGTCTGAGCCATTAAAGACTGGAAATAATAAGGATTAGTGTGATGCCAAGCGTGTTTCGTAGCCTCAAAAAGGTATGTGTAGTCACTAGTCACACTGCTTGTGTAATGTGCTGGGGAGATTCAAAATAGATATGCGGTATCTACATACATATATAACATATCTCGGACGAGCTAACATATCTCATTTGGCAGAAGAGGAACGAAGAGGGGCAAATCAAAGGACACGTCTCAATAACGCCCTCTAATGATTTTAAATTAAAGCCCTCAAAATGATTTTAAAACAATAGATTTTTTTACATACATATGTAAACAACATATTATTGTATGGGCTATGGTGAATTTTTTTAGTCATATATACAAATAATAAAAACAAATACTATAGCAAATGATTTAACCAAAATAAATATTTGCTTTTCTTATATTGCTCATATCTAATGAGATTTTTTTTTTTTTTTGAGGATATATTTAACGACAAAGTATCAATCGTCGAGTAAAAATCCAGTAAAAGGATATCCGTCGAAAGGTACGCATTCGACCAGCACAAGCCTGGTTGCCGACTTTGAGCCTCACCATGAGCAACACATAAGCGAATTCCCCATAAGTGACAATTCCGAAGTTGGGGACGAAGAAAACTACAGTCCCGGTGAAAAGGATTGCTTATTCAACAACAAATTCAAAGTGGAAATGGCCAATAGATTATCTACAGAATGATAGCGCCTGATATCTACAGGACAATTTATTCCTCATGTGAATGATATTCTGATTTGAATGTTTTTAATCAGAATATCTAGATATTGAAATTCAATTCTTATTCTGACAAATTGGAATCAGAAGACAGTGTGATTTTTTGTCTAGTCAAACATGCGATCAATCGTAATGATTTACATTCCAAAAGTGAGCAAACTTTTTTGCACAGATTCAAAGCTGAACATTCAATAATTGGCACAAGCCACCGCTATTTGCAGTCGGATAAGTTGTAAAAAAGAACTAATTACACAAAATCACCAACAAACTGATTTTGCAGGCGTCCTTAGTCCAACTATTATAATATCGCGTATGCAAAAAATATAATATACTAAAACTCTTGTGTGCAATTTAAAGAAGTTTTCCATACCTAGCGGTATGCAACATGAAAATTTCAGCGAATTTTAAAACGGCGGTTTTAGAATGATACGTCAAAAAGACTTTCGTGTTGAAACACGCAACATCAGACTTTCCGACCAAAATATTAACGATGATGTAGATCGTCTATCTGTGTGCAGTAATAGAATTTGCATAGATGATGCGACGTTTATGACGATTGTTACATCGAGCCGTCAATTGTATTTGAACCGAGTATTGCGAGAAGATTAGTTGAAGCCGATTATATACCGTCCCCATGTTCGGTAAACTGCAATCTATGTAACATATAACAGCTTTTAGACGTGAGAAATTTTTTTAAGATAAAAAAAAATAAAATTATGTACTAATTAGGTACATGGACACGATTGACATCTCTCGATGAATGATTCAACGCGTTCTCGTTCTAAATTTATTGGAAAAAGATACGTTAGTGATTTGAAGGTCGTCCATCGTGCCGTCGATTCGATTAGACATGAAAATGTGGCGGCAAAAAAATTTACCTAGACTATTAATGATACATTATTATCACAAAAAAGATGGAAGACTGGTGTCGATAGAGAACAAATAAAAAGTAATTAAAGTAATAAAGGTGGCCACCGCAACTCCATCACTTTGGGATTTAAATGCTACTCCCTACAAACCAGAGGCTAGCAAAAATAGCGACGTACTTTTAATACCCATAGGGCAAAACATTTAGAAAGGAGAGCTTTCCTACAAGTGCCAGGACTACCGAACCATCGTAGAAAGTGCCAGGACCATACATATAGAATAACATATAGTTATTCTATGTCTATAGCCAGGACGATACTTCTTTCTAAAGAACTGTCAGAGAACCATATGAGTAGTCACCGGAGCCTGAGGGGGCCGTGTATTGTTCAAAGGTTGTAAATGCATTGTTAAAGGTTTGCCGAACAATGGATAGCACTGTGACTATCCTACCTCTACATGTGAGGCATGGGTTGGAAAAGCTTCAGACCTATGTAAATAGCAACCGGTGAAGAGGCTCCTCAAAGTATCGTAATAGCTACTCGACAACAATACTCATTGCCAAATGATGCCATAGTTTCTTGTAAGTTTAATCAGCTTTATAAGATAGAGCCAATAACGCCGAGTATGTGGGAGAACATTTTGAAAAATATTCCGTAGTTGTGTGTCTGTGGCTTTTAAAATTTCCTGCTGCCGGTGAAGCAAATATTAAAATTGGTAGCCCAACAATTAGGACGTCCAGGAGGACGAATCATATTTTCCAATGTAGTAGCGAAAAAAGAACATGTGTGACGAGGACAATTAGCTGATGTGTGTTTAGACACTCCTCTTTGTAATGGATATACCCACAACCACGTAGTATGGATGGTCTCTAGACTGGTACTCAAACTCTAGACTGGAGTCAAAAATTCCTTAAAAAAGACAATGCGCGATAAGATACTGTCGAGAGGATAGAAAAAGTATTTCGAATGCCACAATTTGCAGAAATTTTTCGTCTTGCAAAGTAACATTTTCCAAAATCGCTGACAATGGCAGTTTCGAAATGATGCAATATTTGACGAGCAATCTAGGTGAAAAAGTATCTGGTTTCAAGCGCGAATGAAAGGTGACAACCATATTAAGATATGTAGTACATTAAAAGTACCAAAGACCCAATGACTCGTTTCAATATTACTTTTATAATGAGCTGTTCCCACTATGTGGATTCACACAGTAGATTTATATAAAGTAATAGTAATATAATTGGTCGTATTGGCGTCTCACGACATACGAATCGATTTACTAATATGCAGGTAACTGTACATTTCATTGTACAAATTAATTGCACAAAAACTTTGGAAATAAAATAGACCACACGTGAATGGGTGCGGCGCCTCGCAGATGCCAAATGTTTAAAATGAGATACATATGACTACAGTGAATTTAATAAAAATACATCAATCACGCTTGTGAGTACATAGGTGCGGCACCTCGCAGATACCAAATTCTAAATTATAAAAGAAAAATGCAGCGAATTCACTGGAGAATACGATGAAACGATGACAATGATGGACGTGTGTCGTTTTTGACGTACATACAGCGATGGTACAAACCTCATCACGAGCGAGAATGCATCGGCAGTTCTGGATCGGCTGGCAGTACAGGTTAATTTTCAGGAAAAGACCGCCTTTTTTCCGGTCTCCTTCTGGTATCAGAAACGATCTGAAATAGAAACGTCAATCAAATGAGTACAAAGCCAAAGTCAAACTAAAACACACAATTAAGTTTAACAATATTTGGACTTTCGAAAATACCTGGTGATATTTGGATACAACTTCGGGAAATTTTATCAGCAGTTCAGGATCGGCTAGCAGTACAGCTTAATTTTCAGGCAAAGACTGCATTTTTTCCAGTCTCCGTTTGTTATCAGCAACGATCTGAAAGATAAAAAATTAACTCAAATGAGTACAAATAAAAAGTCAAACTAAAACACATAGGAAAGTTAATCAATCTCTGGATTTTCGAAAATACCTGATGATATTTGGACACAACTTCAGCAAATTGTATCGGCAGTTCTGGATCGGCTGGAAGTACAGCTTCATTTTCAGGAAATGACCGCGTTCTTTCGTGACTCCGTTTGTTATCAGCAACTATCTGAAATAGAAACGTACGTTTCAAATGAGTACAAAGCCAAAGTCAAACTAAAACACACAGTTAAGTTTAACAATATTTGGACTTTCGAAGATACCTGGTGATATTTGGATACAACTTCAGGAAATTTTATCAGCAGTTCAGGATCGGCTAGCAGTACAGCTTCATTTTCAGGCAAAGACTGCATTTTTTCCAGTCTCCGTTTGTTATCAGCAACGATCTGAAAGATAAAAAATTAACTCAAATGAGTACAAATAAAAAGTCAAACTAAAACACATAGGAAAGTTAATCAATCTCTGGATTTTCGAAAATACCTGATGATATTTGGACACAACTTCAGCAAATTGTATCGGCAGTTCTGGATCGGCTGGAAGTACAGCTTCATTTTCAGGAAATGACCGCGTTCTTTCGAGACTCCGTTTGTTATCAGCAACTATCTGAAATAGAAACGTACGTTTCAAATGAGTACAAAGCCAAAGTCAAACTAAAACACACAATTAAGTTTAACAATATTTGGACTTTCGAAGATACCTGGTGATATTTGGATACAACTTCGGGAAATTTTATCAGCAGTTCAGGATCGGCTAGAAGTCAATTAAATGAGTACAAATAAAAAGCCAAACTAAAACACATAGGAAAGTTTATCAATCTCTGGATTTTCGAAAATACCTGATGATATTTGGACACAACCTCAGCAACTTGTATCAGCAGTTCTGGATCGGCTGGAAGTACAGCTTCATTTTCAGGAAATGACCGCGTTCTTTCGGGACTCTGTTGGGTGTCAGCAAAAAACTATAATTTTTGACTAGGGTGACCAGCTTTTTTATACAACTTTTTGAAGAGAAAAAAATCTAAAAATATATCCTATGCTATAAACTATGGCAAAATTTAAAATAAAATTGATTTTTTGACGAATAAATTTCGAATAAATTTATTCGCATTTATGAAATTATCAGAGAGCATTTATGAAATTATGTAGATATGACCGACAATTTCAATACAGTAATTATTTTTATACTAGTGTTGGGCCCGTTGATTTCAACGGGTGGTTTCAAAAAGGAATTGAAACTCGAATAAAAATAAAGTTAAAGATATTGAATCGACTGGTTTCGGAAAGAAATTGATGCACGAATTAGAAGTTACGATTGACAAATTACGAAGTGAATACGAATTACGAATTATGTTTTGTGCATCGCCGACGTCTCGACGCCTTTGCCCCCAGCGCCCCCGTTGCTTTCGGCACCCCGGGGCCTTTGCCCCCGGCGCCCCCGAGGCCTTCGCCCCCAGTGCTCCGGACGCCTCTGGCGCCCGTAGCACAAAAATATGATAAATATGAAAAAAACTGAAAAAAATGAAAAATATGAAAAAAATGAAAAATATGAAAAAAGCGGGAAAAATATGAAAAAAGCGGGAAAAAAATGAAAAAAATGAGAAAAATGAAAAATATGAAAAAAATGAGAAATATGAAAAAAACTGAAAAATATGAAAAAAGCTGAAAAAATGAGAAATATGAAAAAAGCTGAAAAAACTGAAAAAAATGAAAAAAAAAATTTTTGTTCCCCATACTGGTTGACGGTTGATCGTCCAATATACAAATATATATATTTAGCGACAGTCCGTTTTTATATATATTACTAGTGTTGGGCCCGTTGATTTCAACGGGTGGTTTCGAAAAGGAATTGAAACTCGAATAAAAATAAAGTTAAAGATATTGAATCGACTGGTTTCGGAAAGAAATTGATGCACGAATTGAAAGTTACAAAAATAAACAAAAATATACATACATACATATGTATGTACCTATATATCTTAAAACATGAAAATATTGATATTTTCAAGGTGGAAATATCAATATTTTCATGTTATTTAATATCAATACTTTCATTGTTTCATTGACCACTATGGTATATGTAAATATTAGGTACTATAAACACTTACATAATTTATTTTGATTGCAGAGGAACCGAAGAATACATGAATGTAATGGGAAAAATTGATATTATAAATTCTACATTAGGAAAAGCACTAGGTGGGGCAATGGGAGGTTATACTACTGGAACAAAACCACTGATTGATCTGTTGAGACAAGTGTCCAGGCCATATTTGTTTTCGAACTCTCTTCCCCCCTCTGTGGTTGGAAGTGCAATCAAAGTACAAAAAATATTTTAGTTTTTTCCATAAAAGAGAAAGTAATTGAGATCACAATCACTAAATTATACATACTATATATTCAACCATTTTAAATTAAAGGTATTTGAAAGTTCGCCTGGATTGTGTCAAAAGTTGAGAGAAAACACTACATTATTCCGCAAAACAATGACAGAGGCAGGCTTCAAAATAAGCGGAAAAGACCATCCGATCCCAGCGCCGCCGACGCCTCCGGCGCCCCCAGCCCCCCCGATGCCTTCGGCACCCCGGGGGCTTCGCCCCCAGCGTCCCCGATGCCTTCGGCATCCCGGGGGCTTCGCCCCCAGCGCCGCCGACGCCACCGGCGCCCCCAGCGCCCCGATGCCTTCGGCACCCCGGGGGCTTCGCCCCCAGCGCCGCTGACGCCTTCGGCGCCGCCAGCGCCCCCGGCAATGAAAAAAATGAAAAAACTGAAAAAATGAAAAAAATGAAAAAAATGAAAAAACTGAAAAAATGAAAAAAATGAAAAAACTGAAAAAATTAAAAAAATTAAAAAACTGAAAAATTGAAAAAAATTAAAAAACTGAAAAAAATGAAAAAAATGAAAAAACTGAAAAAATGAAAAAAATGAAAAAATGAAAAAAATGAAAAAACTGAAAAAATGAAAAAAATGAAAAAACTGAAAAAATGAAAAAAATGAAAATTATGAAAAAAATGAAAATTATGAAAAAAATTAAAAAAACTGAAAAAACCTGAAAAATATGAAAAAACTGAAAAATATGAAAAATATGAAAAATATGAAAAACTGAAAAAATGAAAAAAATGAAAAAAATGAAAAAAATGAAAAAAATGAAAAAAAAAAATTTTTGTTCCCCATACTGGTTGACGGTTGATCGTCCGTCACATATATACAAATATACATACAAATATACATACAAATATACATACAAATATACAAATATATTTAGCGACAGTCCGTTTTTATATATAGTATATTTCGAGGCATTCGTCGAAGCGCGCAAACGACACGGAAAGGAAACGACGCCACAGTCGAGGGGGATGACGAGACGCGATTCCAAGGTCGCGGTGGCTCTGATTGTTTGGTGGCAAATGTGCAATCAATCGACGAGCACTTGTGCAATCGATCGACGAAAGCAATCAACCCCACCCCACGGCAAACGCGACCAACGATCGAAAGGGCAACAATAAAGCTACAATAATAGCGTACCTGCGGGGGGTTGGGGGTGGTGGTGGGGGGGGGGCGGGTAGCGGCAGCTCAGAGCTCAGCGACGCGCACCGCCGCGATGGCCGCTGCACTTCTGCCGGAAAATGGCGGCGAACATTGCGGTCCGCATTGGCACGAACTCAGAGCTGAGAGCCCAGCGACGTGCACTCACCGCGATGGGCGCACCACTTCTGCCGACTGCGAGCAGCGTTTCCGATGTAATGGCTGGGAGTGGGGGTTCACCCACGGCGATAGCGATTGGTCGAATATGCGAACGACGCAGCTAATTTCGACGCACACGCCAACCCCACTAATCGACATGCCCGTACACGAAACATGCCTAGCCGTTGGTACATACCTACGTACATATGCATGTACATATGTCTCAAATGGCCTTTTACGTGTACGAACACGCAAAAATACCTGTCCTGTACGTATCATATTATATATGTATGTAGATATTTGCTGTGCACAATCAACACATCGCAATCAAATAAAATAATCGGTGTTATGTTTCATTCAAAATAAGCACTACGGTCTATTTGAATTTACTGATTATGTACAGCGCAAAACTCCGTACGAAGACACTTCATACAACTGAAGAAGCGAAAGGGACATACACCCACCCCATTGAGATTTTTGTTGGTGGTCACCCACCGTTTACGAGATATGAGCGTTTAAAAAAATCCGCGATTTTTACAGTTTTTTGGCTTTTGCGGTCATAAAACTCAAATATTCAATCAATAGTCAGATATTTTTCCTATTAATTGTTATATTTCATTGCTTTAAAATACTTCAAATTAATTGTCTAGCGAATTTTAAAAGTCGTAAATATATTTTTTTTACGGATTTTTTTTTCCGTCCTATTTTTCATTTATTTGGCAATTTTTTTTTATTTCACCACGTTTATAAGGATTGGTTTTCTATCTCAATATATTTTTACTTTATTTATGTACGTAGTAACAATAGACGCAGTTTTGTGATCATTCGAAAATTCGAATTCGAGATTTTGATTGATTCGAACTGAGAATCGATCACTGATCACGTTTTCATGATCTAGAAGAAGTGTGTGTGTGTGTGTGTGTGTGTGTGTGTGTGTGTGTGTGTATTTTGGGGATATTTTAACAACGTTAGTCTTATCGAACTGAAACTTAGTATCGGTTACTGAAATTCTTATCGACACGACGTAAAATTTTATCATAAAATTTTTATGTTGACCAGGAATGGTACCTCCCCTTATAGGTGTCCTCTTTTTTTTAAGTTTTTGAATTCAATTATCTCCCAAACCACTAACCGAATCAGACTTCGATTTTTTTTTCGTTCGAATTTTCTTCCACTATTTTTTTCGACTCCACTTTTTTTTTCGATGTCTTCTACAAGTAAGTAACGAATAGAAAATGTGATTTTAACTAACAGTTAAAAAACTAACCAATAGACACTTTATGAGGGTGGGTACGCATTAAAATACAATGAGTAAACAGACAATGGCTCTGCATCCTTGGACCCAAACTGGCTAACGAACTATAGGGTAGGTATAAAAATATTTCTACAGGCATATTTTAAAAGTTTCTAGTAATAAAACTCATTTATTATACAAAACTACTGTCATAAATAATACAAGAAATGTAAAACTCATAATTTAGTTCGATTTGGTAATTATGTTGGTTTGAAATAATTGAATTTAGTGACTATATTCGAAAAATGTAATCCCAAATAAACATCATGTTATTATGGTTACAATTAGAGACAAACAGATAGTCCCAAAATAACTGAGCATAATATTTAGTTTTTATCTAAAAAAAAAATTGCCTATTTTTGGATAAAACGAAGTCACCAATTTGATATTCGACATAAATTAATAATATGAACAACTAAAATTAAAAAAAAAAAAAAAAAAAAAAATTCCATCCCAGAGTAGACTAGTGGTGAAGAGAAATTCCATTAAGAGTGCAAAGTGTTAAACATGTGTGTTCGTCACAAAGAAAATTCAATGTGATGAAAATAAAAAAAAAATTATTAAATTTTATAAACCGTAAGTGGGATTTTTTTCCTCGTAGAAAGGTGAAAAATGTTGTGCCCACTACTCTGTCCACACCCCTGAACGTATTAAGCTGAAAATTTATATTTCTATCCTTTATGTACTAACTTTGAGCTGGTAGGGTTTTGGTCAGAATTTGTAGACCGGAATCAGTATTTTTTTTTCTTTTAAAACAATATTTCATTATTTTATTTTGACCTGTAAAATTATTTTTATTTTCTTGATATTTAATGAGTATAATACTGATAGTGATTTTTAGTAATAAAAAAAATTTGAACAAAATCTGACAACCGGAAGTAGTTTTGTGGAAGTTTCCATACATTTGCGCTCAATTTGTATCGCTATCATAGTCATCAGTTCAATATCGAATTTTGTTTTGTAACCTTCTTATATGTCCTCAAATATATAGATAAAGTCATGGGTTGGTCACACCCGAATTTTTTTTTATCTAAACGTACTAACTCAAGCGGTAATTGCAATTTAAATGCTTTCGTTATGTATATGGTTGTATCGCGTAATATGTAAGGTGCAAGAGAGACGACATGTAGTCTGTGAGGTGGCCGAACACCAAATTCGGTTGGAAATCGCACGGCACGGTCAGTAGCGGTGAATATACGACGCTGAGCTGCCCCACTCGCCCACAGGTACGTTCTTATTGTAGCTAATTAGCCCTTTCAATCAGTTGGTTGCGCCATTCATTGCAGGCCGATTCCGATTCCGCGACGCCATTCTTCATTTTTCCGGCTTTCCCGCATCGGTAGCCGTTTCGTTCGGCAATATCGACGCGCTTTCGTTCTTTGCGCAAACGATGGCCAAGGCCGTGGACGCGCGTGCCATTTTCTGTCGCGCGGTCACTTCGTTTTAAGTACGACCATATACGTAATGGTAATGACCATATATGTACTATGGTTTGTGCAGCACAAGAAAAATATCGAGCCTAATGC